>NC_079499.1:8907851-9215857 GCF_030052815.1 Hevea brasiliensis | reverse complement strand
TAAGGTTAAATGAGCCGTAGCCCCAGAGATGACCGGACTTAACGGAAGTGATGGTGAAGGCCGTTAGTAACCCTAAACCAGGAAAACTCCATGAAATAATTTTTGGAATTTCAGGGAAGGATTATTGGGATTTCAATGACAATAAAATGCTAAGAAAACATAAGGAAAATTTAATCAATCGGTACACACAATTTTAGCTCGTTAAGCCAAACGGAGGGCATTTTGGTCATTTCATCTTCAGATATAGTTTTTGACCAACTTGTCCAATTAAGTAAATAAATTATATGACATAAAATATGAATAAACATTGCTAAAAATGAAATTAAAAATGAGTAGTAAAGAAAAGAAAGAAAAATAAATTAAATGGAAATTAAAATTAAATAATGACATCAAGTGATGCAATTATAATTGTTCCAACCAATCACAATTAGATAAGCTTCATCTTGAAAGATAAAAAGAGATTAAGTAAAGAAAAAATCAGCTTGCCTTCTTCTTCCTTATCTTTGGTCGAACCATGTTCTAGAAAAGCTTCCACCATTTCTTTCAATCAAAGCTTCCTTTCTACCTATTTTCACCATGACTTCTCTTCCATCCTTCACAAATAATTGACCTTGCACCTTGAACAACTACAAGGCAGCAAAAAGAAGTAGAAAAGAGGAGCTTTTGCAAGCTTGGAATTGACTCCATTTAAGGTCAGTGTCCAATTTCCTCTCTCTCTCACTCAATTCATGTTTAAGGACATGAAATAAGTTGAAATTGTAAGAAAAATAGAATAAAATTTATGTGTATGCATCCTTACAATTTCAGCAGCTTAGGATGGTTAGGGTTTGATGAATTTTCTTGAAATAAAGTGGTATGTGAGCTGCCCTTGACATGAGTTGAGTAATTGAACATTTAAGTGCAAGTTTAATGCATGAATGGAACTTGAAAACTTGGAGACTTGAGCAAAATTAGTGTTTGCTCATGTAATGGCATATGAACATTGTAATGGTCAATTAGTGACCATTTGGCTATATTTGATAAGGAATTGGAATGATTTATGTCAATGGAATTGAGGTTAGGTATGCTGCCCTAGGTGACCTGCAGGGCTAGGTGTGTGTCCAACAAGTTGGGGCAGCTGTAACTTGAAAGGTGTAGGTTCAATTGGTGCAAGGCCAATTGGAAATGAAACTAAACACATAATGGCACAACTTTGGTGAAGAAACCCTACCTAGAAAACGAATCCAAATTGACCTAAAAACTACCATAATCCGGGTGACCAACCTGCTATCTTTGGAAAATGACCAAATGAATAGTGTTTGTTCAAATGGTTATAACTCAGTGCAGAAAAGTCAAATTGACCTGAAATTTATATCAATGGAAAGCTTAGACAATTTAGAATAACTTTCATGAAGAATACCAAATCAAATTCTGACCATAACCCATCTGAATTGCTAACCAAAGTCAGGGTATCAAAACTGTCAGAACCGTTTCTGCCCAGAAATTCTGGGTAGATACTAATCCGTCTAGCCTTAAAGAAATTAGCATAACTTGATCTATAAAACTCTAAATGGAGTGATTCAAGGAGGGAATTAAAGAAGACACATAAAGGAACAACTTTGATTAAAAATATTTGGCAAAATTCTCATTTTAAAATTGCCTAACGGAACAGTGAACTCTAGCACCCAAAACTGAAATTTTTTATTTATTTTCAATTAGTTTTAAGTATTGATTGGCAACCAATGTCAACACTTTTGTGAACCAAAATGTGCTAATTTCATATGGTTAGAACTCATGTAACTATTATGTATAAGAAAGTCAATATTTTGACTCGAATAGTAAAATGAATAGTAACCTTACATATTAAACACAAATATTCAATTAAGAGCTTTGTAATATGCTCTAGTAGACCTAATAAGATTGGTTTGGATAGGTTGGCATGCCAATAGGGTTTTGATAGCAGTACTGCATATGGCATCATGAAATTCTGTGATTTATGGCTTATGTGGCCATTTCGTGATTTTATGGCTTTTAGCCATTCTGACACTATTGTGATACTTGGTCTCATGCCTAATATTTATTATAGCTTATTAGTTGTTCTGTTGCACACCGGGAGACACAATGTAACCGATGGTATGACGGCCCAAGGTACTTGATACCCAATGCCAGTTTACGCGTTTATCCAGTCTAGTCGACTAGTATAAGTTACTTGGACAATCAAAATAAAATCGTACCAAATTTTAATCAAATGATTAACGTAAAAAGTATCAGGTTACTACAAATAATTACCAGAAACTCAGTCTGCATAAAATGTCAGCATACACTTTACATGTTTATTTCTTTTTAGTTATTTTTGTTTTATTATTGGCATCACTAAGCAGTATTGCTTAGCGCATTACTTTTGCCATGCGTAGGTATAGGAGATATGGAGCGTAAGCTCAATAGACCCCAGACTGGGTGAGAGTCAGATCTGCCAGTGTACTGTTTCACCTCTCTCTGCAGTGTATTTGGTAGGGCACTAGGATTCTCTTTTGTATTTTTGTAAATTGTATTTTGTATTTAGATCTTCTTGTCATCATGTAAATTATAAACACTTGTATTATTTTGTACTGTAAATTAATGAAATTAAGTATTATCTTCATAAATTCTTCTTGTCATCATGTAAATTATAAACACTTGTATTATTTTGTACTATAAATTAATGAAATTAAGTATTATCTTCATAAATTTGAGTTCGAATTGAATTATATATAATATGAATTGAATGAATGAAAATTGTTGAGAAATGTTGAGATGATATTGATTATTTGGAGATGAGAATGATTGGAAAAATATTTGGAAGTGTTTTTCACAGGTTTCGAAGAACTGTTTTCTCCATTTTTAGATGGCACTCTGCCAGATTTTCTGAAAAAATCTTCGAAATCTCCAATAAATTTAAAATTTCAACAAATGATGTAAATGATATCGATTTCATAAGTTTCACTTAGTGACCCATAAATAAATAAATTTTGAAATGATAAATATCAATGAGTTAAGATATGGTGTTCCGGCACACTGTGTGGCATATCTTGCTTGGCTACACTGTAGACAGGTAAGGGGTGTCACAGGCACAATATTGTCTCCTAGTCTAACCAAGGGGAACATTACTTTGGTGAGATCTACCTTCTTCAATCCTAGCTTTTCGTAAACTTCCAGCATGATCAGGTTGATCGAATTGCTTGTGTCGATGAGAACTCTTCGTACTATGCACTTTTTCAATGAAATATTAATCACCAGAGTGTCAAAATGAGGTCTTTTAATATTTTCAGGGTCTTTTGGCTCGAAAATGATTGGATCCTTAGAAATGGATTTCGTATCAATGGAAAAGACATTTTCCAAGCTAAGAGCCTCAGCTACCCTTTTATCGTTACTTTTTTGCCCTCTTGGTCCTCCTATTATGACATTGATGACTCCAATGGGCTCTTTTTTGTCATGTTTTTCTTCGTTCCTATCTTTTGATTTTTCCTGTCTTCCTTCCGTCCTAGCAAAACTTTTGAGGTTTCCTTATCAAATGAGTCTTTCGATTTCATCCTTCAGTTGTCGACATTCATTTGTGGTATGTCCATGATCATAGTGAAAATGACAGCACTTCTTTCTATCTCTCTGATTTGCGACTTTTGGTTTCATTTTTGTGGCCATTTAATTTCTTAGCCATTCTTCTGTATCCACATTAATACCTGGGCTCTGAATTCTTTTAGTGGCATATAAGAGCTATACTAATCTCGATGAGAGGTTTCAGAGTCTGAAACATACGCTCGCAGGTCACTATGTCTTTTTTCATATCTCCTTTCTGAACTTTGGCCCATCCGCCTTTCCTCTTTCAAGGCTGCTCTTTCATCATCCAATCTGATGTACTTCTTTGCTCGTTCCATCAGTTCATCATAGTCCAAAGCCAAATTTTTTATTAGGGAATCCACAAATATGTTGTTTTTGGATCCCTTTTTTATTGCTTCACAGGTGTCGACACCATATTTTGGCCGATCCCCATAATCAATAAATTTCGAAACCGATCCCCAGCACTAAGTCTCCCTTTGCCAGCCAATTACATTTCCGATCTCTCTTTGCCAGATAACCACATTTCCAATCTCTCCTCACAAGGAATCGAATCAATGCTAAGTCCTCATATCAGTTAAAGCCTTATCGGTCTCTCAAGTCACTCACCGACCTCTCAGACCAATTGTCAAATCTCCTGACTAGTCTATTACATTCCCGAGCTCTCTTGACAAACGAAATTGAACCAACACTAGATCTTTATGTCACCAGTTTTATTGCCGATTTCCCTTTTAAGAGTTTAGGAATAATCAAGTTAAGGTTCCAACCCGGTTTAATGATGATCCCGATCTTAAGTGTTTAGGCCAAATTTCCAATTTTAATCAAGTCCCGTTTAGCGTTGGTTCCCTACTGATCTTATGCTTATTGTGTTTTCCGATCTCTCACACTTAGATTAATAGTCACTTTTAGTTGTTTCAATATACTCAGATAATCAAGTGCTTAAGTAATTTAGAGATCTTTCGATCACATCTATTCGCTGAACAAAAGGGGAATTTCATTTCATAATAAAATTTGTACAAGTCATTCGGCTGGGGGATCACCCCCAGCCTGATCTACATTTTGCTCACTTCCTCTCTCACCTCGCCTCCTCCTCGCTTCTTCGCCTTGGGAGCCAGTCTACCATCCAAGTGAAGTCCTCCTGATATCGCTTGAGCTCGGCCAAGAGATCCCTATGAGCGGTCACATAAGTACCGCCTCCCGTGTCATCGCCTCTTCTTCTTTGCTCGAGCTCCTCAAGAAGGCGAGCAACTTAACGGCCGAGTGCCCGAACTTCTTCAAGAACATGATCTCGCCGCCGTAACTTGAGCCTGCTCGCTAGCTTATCCTCATAGAATTTCATTCGCCCCTCAATTTGTGATATGTAGTTCTGAGCGGACTAGAGTTGGGATAGGAGGGAAGCCACTTCATGACCCATCTTCTCGACCTCCTTACCCAGGCGATGAGCCTTCTCCCGGACTATGTGCTGGTTCACCAAGCACTCCACGTTCAGGCTCATGGATCTGGTCAAGACGTCATCAAGACTATCCGGAGACAGCCTATCCCGATCTTCTCGAAGGCAGATAGAGGACCCCAGGACCTTAGCGAAACCCGAATTTTCTCGAACCGTGCGGTTCTTCTCCAGTGAGTTGATCAGAACCTGAGCGCCCCGGGAAAGGGCCCTCACAGGAGGTTGAGAAGGACCCCTTCGCGCCTGAGCAATCGAGGAGGTGGAGGCGGCTCTTCTCGGCGAGGAGGGGATCGGACCACTTCTACGATTGGCGGTCCAGAAGGTTGAGACGAGCCTTCTTGTATTTCTCCAGGCTCATGACTGGGCGTTTGAAGCAGCTCGGAATGCTTCATCTCCCGTACCTTCCGGGAGATCTCTCTCTTCCGATTCCGACTTTCCTTAGAGGCTTCGCCGCTTGCCATACCTGCACAAAGAAGAGGTCAGTGAGATCGCTAAGGTCCAAAGATCTGAGATATAGAAAATACCGATGCCGAGGTCAGAGAGCTGAAGCTCGCGATCTTGGCCGGTGACCAGCTGCATAGTCCAATGGTGCAAATTTCTACCATCGCATCCAAATAAGAGAACTTCTCTCTGGACGCCTGCTCCTTCAACTCCATCACCATTGCACCCTCTTCCCTATTTAGGGCGATGTGCTTCGTAAGCAAGGGACCCTGATGCAGCCAGCTCCGAGGGAAGCCCTCAAAACCGTTCGGAATTTTGCTCCTCAAAATGAAGAAGCGATTCTTCCAATTCTTCAGGGAGGAGGGCAGATCGGTAAAAAGCCTACAATGTGGCTTCGCCTGGAAGAACCAATACTCGTCGTCCTTTCGACGAGTTAATCTATATAGCTCGGCGAATACCTTAGCTGTAGGACGGAGTCCCTTAGCTTGGCAAAGGCCCCTGAAGGCCACTAGGATCTGCCACGAGTTCGGGTGAATTTGGGCGATGCACACTTGGTGATATTTTAAAACTTCTTTGAAAAAGTCGTCAAGAGGAAACCGCAGCCCGGCTTTTAACTGTTCCTTGTACACCATGATCATATCATTCTCCTCGAAGAAGTGATCGGCTCGGTGATCGCCGTGACACCGGATAAGTTCATACGAATCGGGCCGGATGTTGTACTCCTGGCTGAACGACTGCAGGTCGGTTTCTTGCAAGATTGATGGCAGCTCGTCCATAGGAAAATTTTCCCTCCCCGAAGAAGGTACATGCCTTGATGGTGCTGCTTGCCCACGAGCCGAACAGACCCTAGGATGTTCAGGTCGCGCGCTTGGTCCGACCACCTCCACTTCATCAGATGACCACGAGACCTGAACGGAAGGGGGGCTTGCCGCTCTCTGACCCTCGGCGCCGCTCATTTTCAAAGGAAATAGAAATTTTAAACTAAAAGAAAGATCAAAACCCTTACCGGAGTCTGATCGGTGCTCAAGAACTTGAGAAAATGAGAGAATTTTGAAGTCCGCGAGAAGGCTGAAAATGACATAAGAGGCAACTAGCTAACCCTTCCCCTATTTATACCCGTCCGAGCATTAAATGCTCACGGCGTCCCAGGCGGTGCATCGGTTAGCGAGATCTGCCAGCTTTTTCTGACACGTCTCACGAATATTCCGAAAATTGCATAAAGAGATCGGCTAACTAGAGAGCGGCAGATTAAGGTGTTTTGAATTACGGATCGGATAAGTGTCATTCAAATTAAGGGTCGGATCAGGTAAATACTTCAGAGATCGGAAAATAATCAATGCAATAATAATAAAATGATAATTGATAAAATAAAATTTTTTATTTCCAAAAGATCGGATTACATTAAAGGTCGGATTACATCACTTGGGCGATCTCTAGAGATCGGATTACATTAAAGGTCGGATTACATCATAGTGGCAATCTACAGAGACCGGTGGAACATCCTATCTAAAAGGCCTATGTCAAAGCCTAGTCTCATGGCTGAGTCAAAAGATGTGTTTTATCAGAGACCAAATTGCCGACATCGGTAGATGTACAAATCGATGGGGTGACTATGACTCTCATGAAGATGAGAGATGTCGCCATCGATGTTACCGCCAAACCGAGCCACCGTTTAACACCCAAAGGCGAGAGGAGCCGATGAACGCCAAGGGCGCCACCGGTGTTAAGGAATATTAGCGCTTCTCGCCAAATCGCTTGCCGCTTGTATCGATCGAACGATTCGAGGTCAATAAGATCGAGGTCCTCGATCCGGACGGTAAGTTAGTCCGGTTCTCTCACGGCCATCAAATGCGCTATCATAATTTCGCTCACCGATCATAAATTTTCAGTCTGGGAATAAAGAGGTCCATCGGAAAGGGATCAAAAGCCACAATCATGGCCGGAACTACCGCCGGAACAGCTAGAACAGGAAAGTAGAAAAAAAGGGGGAAATCGAATGAGGAGGGTTTTTCCTGTTAGGGGTATATATAGGGGAAGATCAGGCATTTATTGCTAAGCAGAAAACGAAGCGGACGCTTCGGGAATCGAGGAAAATTAATGCTTTGACCGGATCGGACCTGATAAAGGGGAGGACCGAAATGATAGAGATCGAAAGAGGGGAGGCCGATATGAAAGATCGAAAAAGGAGCATGTTAAGAAGATCGGAAAAGAAGAGAGATCGGAAGGCAAGGAGAATAAGACAAGTCCCAATAATCGCCATCGTAATCGTAGTCGAGGTAGTTAAAGCGCTGCGCATTTAGATCTCCACCGCACGCCTGAGAATCGCCCACAATGCTGACAGGTGCCAGAGTATGTCATGACAGTCCTGTACATCCCAATCTCCACCGTTGATCTCACTTGCAAGGATGAGCCCAGAGCCTTTGGATCAAAGAAGAAGACGACAAGGCCGGTGCCTTTTATTCTCAGCCCTTGGATCGCCCAGGTCAACAAAGTTTAGGACCGTCAGATTAGAAGGAGAAAAGGACAATTATTCTGAGAATGATCTCAGCCATTCATTTCAATTCTCTTTAACTCTCGAGCATCCGATCATGTCCTTCAAAATCCAGACCCTCCATCTCCCTCAAGGAAAATCCTGACCCTTCATGGAAAGCTCCCAGTTCCTATAAATACCTGCATGAAAAAAACTGTTAGAGTGGGGGGACGAAAAAAAAATATATAAAAGAGGTGGTAACTATAGTGGAAGAACTCTGAAACTTAATTCAGTTCGTTACTCTGCTATTTTGAGATTTCATAAGAAAGACTTTTGAAACTAGTTTTCTAAAGTATTTTCTTGCAAGGGGATTTGTGAATACTGAAACTCCATTTTCAGGCCGTTCATCATCCTGTGACACTCTCGCTTTCTAGCTTTGTTATCTTTATTTTCATCCCCGTTGTTCAAGCTCTATTTCATCCAAACTCGGTTATTATTTTGACCTGACTGATTTTTTAGCAAAGTACCCTTCATTTCATGGTGAACCTTAGTCATCCGCCATCACTGCAAATTCTATCATGTCTTGTGATTTTGTAGTTGGTTCAATAGATTCGCCCCCACAGTAAGTGTTTATATCGCTGCGTTATCAAGTGCTCGTTTTATTTTACGTATTTCCTTTGCTTTTATGTTTGTAATTTTCATTAAGTCTACATTGCGCGAAAAAGGTTATTCCCGAGTTCATTTCTTTGTTAGTCAGTCCATTTTTATTATTCCTTGTTACCTCTAAATGCAAAAGTTCCAGCCCCGAGTAGCATGTAAGTAGTTGGATAAACTGAAGGTAATTGTATCTTAAGCGTCTCTTTAAAGTATTGAAAGGTTTGGATAATAAGTCGGGAAAATAGTAAAATCGAATCGTTAGGCTAACACAGAAGACAATCGGGTAAGACGCCATAATGCGGAATAAAAACTAGATCTTAGATAAATAAATAGAATAGATCGGATATCAAAGAGATACTAGTTAGGTGACCACTCAGGAGGTTAGTATTCCTTGTCAAGTCGCGGGGCACCAATGAGCCAAAAGAAGCTTTATTCAGGTCCCCGGCATCTTTGAACACCAGAACCTTTAGTCTTAGGCTCTTATGATACGTGAAATTTTAAGAGATCGGAAAAGTCCTTAGCCGGCTCCCGTCCAAATATTTAAAAAAGAGATCGGAGGAGAGTTCTTATCCGCTTCTCAATCCAAATTTTAACAAATATTTAAAAAAGAGATCGGAGGAGAGTTCTTATCCAATTCTCAATCCAAAATTTTAACAAATATTTAAAAAAGAGATCGGAGGAGAGTTCTTATCCGATTCTCAATCCAAAATTTTAATAAATATTTAAAAAGAGATCGAAGGAGAGTTCTTATCCAATTCTCAATCCAAAATTTTACAAATATTTAAAAAGGAGATCGGAGGAGAGTTCTTATCCGATTCTCAATCCAAAATTTTAACAAATATTTAAAAAAGAGATCGGAGGAGAGTTCTTATCCGATTCTCAATCCAAAATTTTAATAAATATTTAAAAAGAGATCGGAGGAGAGTTCTTATCCAATTCTCAATCTAAAATTTTAACAAATATTTAAAAAGAGATCGGAGGAGAGTTCTTATCCGATTCTCAATCCAAATTTTAACAAATATTTAAAAAAGAGATCGGAGGAGAGTTCTTATCCGATTCTCAATCCAAAATTTTAATTTTAATCTAAAAGGATTGGAGGAGAGTTCTTATCCGATTCTCAAATTGAATCCTAACAAATATCCAAAATGACCCCCTCAAACAAAACTAATATACAACAGTAACTCACTAAGGTTGTCTCATTCACTTATGTATCTGGGTAATCCGAATTAGTGAAAAATCAAATATTCCCTTTTTTGTCAAAAGGATTAACATTTCCATTCAAACCCTCCTAACTATCAATTCTAATTTATAAAGAACGTGAAATTAAATCTACTTACCCTTATTGAGGGACGAGGTGGGGTGCCTAACACCTTCCTCATCCGTTTACGGACCCCGAACCTAGAATCTCTGCATTGGAAGTGGTTTCATTTTAATTGGCCTTTCTCGAATTGGTTTCCTTTGATTTCCCTCAAAATCAAAGTGGCGACTCCTCACTCTTTCCACTTCGGTGAGTGCTCGTCCAGGCGACCGCAAAACACCTTGCGACAACAGGTTGTTTCGTGGTTAAGGTTTTCCATCTGGATGGCTTCTACATTGAACCTAGATACATACTCCCTAAGAGATTCTCCTTCTGTTTGTTGAATCTTCCTAAGGTCAGATAACAGTTTTCTAGGTGGGATGCAACTCGTAAATTTTTGCTGGATTGAGCTTGCCAGCTACTTAAAGTTCTCTATAGAACTGTCTAGGAGCCTTTGATACCACTTCTGGGCCAGTCCTGTTAGTGTTGTTAGAAAAATCCTGCACAAAATAAAATTATTAACATTTTGTAAAAACATCATTGTACTAATATTTGCTAAGTGGCTCCTGAGGTCAGAGGTCCCATCATATTTTTGTAGAGTTAGTCATCTAAATTTTGGCAAAAAAACTTCTAATAATATTCCTTCACTCAATGATGAACCATCTCCCATTCCATAATCATCATCGTGAAAATTCTTCTGGAACTTTTTGATTGCCCATGCAATTTTCAGGCTAAGAAAGCTTTGTTTAGAGTCTGATTCGTCATCATCGAAATACACTCTCTTGGCCTTACCCTTGCTATTTCCAGATTTCACCTCTTTGACTGGATTTCTAGATGGTATAGTCGTTATGAAAGGTGGAGGTGGTGGTATTACCACTTGTGTATCAGGGGTGTTACCCTTAATATTGTGCTTGTATTCTCTCTTCAATGATTCCAACATAACTTTCATTTCCTTGATTCTTCTGATTATAGAATCAAGATCAGAGAGGCCTACTGGCTAGGTTCCATGGGCTGCCATATTTGGTTATGGGTCTATTGCCATTGGCAGAGCATCCATGTCCCCTAAGATTTCTGAAGATGTCTTTTCGGAGTTTGAACCAGCGTCATCCGTGAAACTATTATAAATCAAATCAAAAAAATTTACAGAGAAAGTTCATGTGAGAAAGTGGAGGAAAAAATAGCTGGTGGTTTCTCCCCACAAACGGTGCCAACTGATGTTGTCGTGAATTTCCTGGATATTGGGTTTGACCGAATTAAGGGTCTCCTGAAATCAAAGAACAAGTGAGAGGCAGTGGTAGTTGGCAACCACTCTGACGCTCAAGTCAGTAATGGGATTATGAATCGAATACTTAGTGTAATGAAAGTGAGTGTTTTGTTTGCATACATATTTCTGTAGCTTTACCTTATTTATATAGTGATTGATTGGGATGAAATCTTGGCCAGATCTTCGCCAATTCCCTATTTAAGTTGTAACAATAATCATCCATAAATTATGCTGAGAATTTAGGCGTGATCACTAACGTGATCGATGGCATGATCTTCATCTAGTCCAAACTCAAAAAAGTACTAATCTCTTCAACTTTTCTGATCTCTCAAAATAGGTCGAAATGCTCTCAGAGATCTCCTCAAAACTCGATTCTTTAGGTGTCGAGTTTTGAGCTCGGATGGGCGAGCTCTAGCCAAGTAGATTTATTAGCCTTTTTTATCATTAATGGCAACTACTTCGATGCTCAAGTCAGTAATAGGATTATGAATCGAGTACTCAGCATAACGAAAGTGAGTGTTTTATTTGTATACCTATTTATGTAGTTTTACCTTATTTATATAGTGATTGATTGGGATGAAATCTTGATCAGATCTTCGCCCATTCCCTATTTTAGTTGTAATAGTAATCATCCTTAGATTATGCTGGGAATTTAAGTGTGATCAGTGGAGTGATCGATGGCTCAATCTTCGTCTGGTCTGAACTCAAAAAAAGTACTGATCTCTTTGATTTGCCCGATCTCTCAAAACAGGTCACAACGCTCTCAGAGATCTCCTCAAAATTTGGCTCTTTAAGTGTTGGGTTTTGAGCTCGGATGGGTGAGTTTAGCCGGGTCAGTTTATTAGCCTTTAATAATAATAATAATAATAATAATAATAATAATAATAATAATAATAATAATAGTTTGCATGGGCCTAGTTCTTTCCTTGGATGCCACGGCAGACGTTGGCTCTTCTTTGATGGGGAAAGACAAATGAAGCATAGATGTTTCTCAATGAAAGAGTATGAATGACAACGGGGCTAGATGGGTGCAGGAATTGCTCGCCTATCCCCATTGAAGGAATTTGGGACACCCATGAGAGCTAACCCAAATTCTTATAAAGTGATGCAACTATTTGGCCAAAAGATATAACTACATGAATAGATACAACTCTTCGTATAATAATTACACGCATGAAGTCATGCAACTGTTTGGCCAAATGGTGCCATAACTTATATATAGCCAAGTTTATTTGTCTTCATTAGTGATGTAAAAAAAAAACACATAAACAAAAGTGTGAATTGTGTGCACTAAGTGATGACACATTAGCTTTTGTTATGGACATCCTTAAAAAAACTATCACTTGATTTATTTGTGGAGTAATGATTATTCTGCAAATGACATATCTAAACTGTGAATAAATCTATGTAGTTCATATTAAAATATGTAATTACATGGTTAACTAGTGAAATAAATATGGATCTTATGGTATTTTTATGAACATGGATTAGCATCCATGTAATTGAATCTGTAGGTTGAATTTATGTTTTTCTTCACCCACCTCACAAGAGTTTGGAATCGGAGAGACAGTTTCATCACGGGGATTTTTCGTATTTATTTTTTATTTTAATTTATTATTATATAATACAAATTTTTTATTAAAAAATAAATTATAAGTGAGAAATACAAGTCTTAAACATAATCTTAATAATATATATTTCTATATTTTTTTAAATTATCATATTTAAATATATAAAATACGTAAAAATAAATTATTTTTTAATAAAATATATATAAAATATATATATATATATATATATATATATATATATATATATATATATATATATATATATATATATATATATATATATATATTATTATGCAGAATGAATTATGAGATCTTGTACTTGTTCCGCATAATATTGGAATTCAAAAAAATTAATCGGGTTAAGGTGAGATGGGTTTGAGAACAATTGTTATCCCACTAAAGAGGGAAAAAAAAAATTATGAGTGGGGTCCGAGTACAGTGCTTGTTGGGTCTCATAAAAAGAAATTTGGCTCCTTACCTCAAAAATAAGTTCTTGGTGAATATTAAAATAATATTTATATTTTATTTAAAATATAAAATAAAATAATTAAAAATTTAAAATTAAAATTAGACGCTTCTTACACTAATTTTTTTTAATTTTTTAATTATTTTATTTTAACAAATTTTTATATTTTAGTTTTATTTTAATAAATCATTTAAATTTATTTATAAAAAAATAAATTAATTAATATTTAATTTAATTTATAAATTAAAAAATTACTTAAAAATAAATTAAAAATCATAAAATATCTTTATTTATAATTTATTTATTTATTTTAAAAATTATATTTTAATTAAATAAAAAATTATATTATTTTAATAATTTTTTAAAATATTAATACTGTTCTCCTTTTAACAATTATCACATTTAATGATGCACTTTTTTTTATTATTTTAATAAATATAATTACTTTTAAATACTTTTTAAATAAACACTTAAATTATTTAAATAATTTTATTAAATAATTAATTATTATTTTTAAATTAATTTATAAATTAAAAAATAAATTTTAAATAAAAAATTAAAAAAATAAATAGTTAAATTAAATAAATAATAATTTCTTTAACTAAAATTTTTATCACTGAATTTAGAGTTTATTATAAAAATATTTTAAAAAATTAGAAAATTACTGTAAAATTTAAATTATTTGTAATAATAATGTGATGTGTTAAAAAAATCAATTGAGTTAATATTTTTATATTAAATTATATTATTCGTCAGATGATGATTGGGCCAACACATCAATCAATAACTATTAATTTGACCAGCGAACTTATTAGATGGGCAAATTTTTTTCTTTTTTCAGGAAATGAAGAGAAAAAAAAAATTTACTTATAATAAGAGTATTATTAAATAAATTTATATACATTAAAATTAATTATTTGATTGAATCATTTTTTGAAACACATTTTCTCATATTAACTTAATATATTTGAAATAATTATTAATATTTTTAATAAAATTATATTTTTTATTATAACAAAATTTTGTTTTTTCATAAACTACTGTAAAAGTTTTAGATAAATTATCATCTTTGGTGATTGAATATTTTTAACGAGAATATTTATTTTGATAGCGATTTCATCCAATCAAATAATATCTAATTTAAATTTTGAAAAAAAAATCACATATATTTCATAGTATTGCATATTGCAATAAATAGTAGACCTAATCCAACTAATTTGAAATAGACATTAGAAAATGATTTCATGTGACATAACAATAGGAAAGCTAAAACCATGAAATTGATGTGGATGTAGACTTGGCCTTAGGGGGAGAAATAAGAAAAGTCATTGTTTTAATTGTATTTTTTAAACATCAATTTAATTAGATAAATATTTAATTAATAATAAATAAAATATAATACAAATATTATTTTCTCCATTTTTAGACGGCACTCTGTAGGATTTTTTGAAAAATCTTCGGAATCTCCAATAAATTTAAAATTTTAATAAATGATGCAAATGATATCAATTTTATAAGTTTCACTTAGTGATCCATAAATAAATAAATTTTGAAATGATAAATATCAATAAGTTACGGCACACTATATGACATATCTTGTTCGATTACACTGTAAATGAGTAAAGGGTGTTACATTTAGTGGTGTTAAATTAAATTAAAAAAATAATTTTTTATAATAAAAATATTATAATATACGATATTAATTATTATAATATTTTTATTAAAATAATATTTATATTTTATTTAAAATATGAAATAAAATAATTAAAAAAATTAAAACTAAGCTGGACACTACTATAAGCAGAGTCCAGCTTTTATTTTATATTTTAATTTTTTATTTAATTAAAATTTAATTTAATTTTAAATTAAAAAATAAATTTTTATAATAAAAATATTATAATTTATAATATTAATTATTATAATATTTTTATTAAAATAATATTTATATTTTATTTAAAATATAAAATAAAATAATTAAAAAATTAAAACTAAAATTGGACACTATATGTAGCGTCTAATTTTTCTTTTAAATTTTTAATTATTTTATTTTAATAAATTTTTATATTTTAATTTTTATATAATAAAAATATTATAATATATAATATTAATTATTATAATATTATTTATTAAAATAATATTTTATATTTTATTTAAAATATAAACTAAAATAATTAAAAAAATTAAAATAAAAGCTGGATGCTACTATACTATAAATAACGTCCAGTTTTCGTTTTAGTTTTTAAAACTCAGACGCTATTATAAATAGTGTCCGAACCCTCAAAACTCTATTATAATTAGCGTCCTGTTTTAATATCTTCCACCTTAGTATAATTTATCACATTTTAATAATTGTATTCAAACTCACCCTTTTTTTATATATTTTTTTTATTCTACCCCTTTGGTAAAAAACCCTATTCTATTCTAGAGGGGTTGTTTTGTTCATTTTTCCTTGTTTAAAACAAATTAAGTATGACAAAATTTATAAGAACTTGTTTTGTTCTCTTTAATTATTAATGTAAAAAGTTAACATAATGAAAAATTTTAAATTACAGATAAATTTAAGCATTTAAAAATCTTAAAATGTTAGAATATTATATTGTAGTTTAGATTGAAATTGCATTTGTGTCCTCTCTTACATTTCTCACATGTTAAAGTCCGCCACAGAAATAGGGAACGAAGCTAGAACCATGCAACAGTTTTCGATCCCATTTAACCAAAAGTCTGCCACTATATTAACTTCCTTGAACAAGACAAAACACCATTAAGAGCATGTTTTGAAACTTTCATGTTGCCCAGATAAGCAGAGGATCCCATGAAGCCATGTCGAATTAAAATACCCAAAGCAGCTATCAACCCAGAAGTGAGAGAGCATGCCTTACCCCATATAGGCCATAAAGATTCCTCTAGAGCTACCACAAGGATCCAAAGATGCCAAGTGAACATCAGCAAAACCCCATAGGCCACAAAGAGTAAGGAGAACAGGCACAAGAGAGAAGACAATTTATCACTGAGAGGGAACCGAAAGAGGGCAAATTATTAAATAAACTTGTGAATGTCCACCCTCACCATATAGGTTGTGAGTCCTATACTTTTAAATTTAAAAAATAATTAATTTTTTATGAGTGATAAATATATTATTTTTTAATGTACTAAATGTATTCAATAACTAGTCCCACAGAGGCAAAGGGATCAGTGTCAAAACCAACCAGTAAGGCTGCATCCTTTCCAGTTCCGCTTACAAAAAAATTAACTAGAGTCGAGTCCGGCTCGGAAAATGTAAGCCCAAGCTGCTTATCGACCTAGACTATTTGAAGGGCCCCTTCGTGGGGTTCTAGAGGTTGAGCCCAAGAATCTTCAAGCCCGTTTAGCTAATTAAGTTCTCACAAGATTGGAACTGATGCACTTTATTCTTTCACATCTTTAATTTACACTTAGTTTCTTTTACCACGTTACTTATATATTTGTGGTTTAATTTCTTTAAATGTAATTTTCTGAATTTTTTCATATATAATATAATGTTATTGTAATATATTATTTTTTAATAACTAATTAAATTTAGTCATTTATCGTCATAATACTGAATTATCATGATTTTTATATGGTTTAGGATTTTTTTTTTTAGAAATTAGTTTAGGATTTCTTTAATTCTATTATCTATATGTATGTAAATAATTTAGGATTAAACCGTCCTCTTGTTCTATTATTAATAATGCACGTATTATGTTACTTTTATAAATAGTATTAGCAGTGTGTATGTATTAGTTCCATCTCGTTATTCCTTCCCTCCCACATTATCAACTCTCTTTCAGGGGAGAGAGAATTTTTCCCTAGTTTTTTAACTTTTTTTTTTTCTAAGCCTTGGCCTCTACCTTTGTCATCCATCGGCCTCCTCTGGGCTTTTTACTGTATAAGGGTAAGTTAAAAATAGAAATTACAAAAAATGGGTGTGATATGAAAAATTTACGAGATCAGGGTGAGAAAAATCAAAACTCCTAAAAACGCTAGTGTCAGTAGTGTTTTAATGCTCAAAACGCTATCATTGATAGCGTTTTGTGCAAATTAAAAAAAAATAAAAAAAAAAAAGCTGGACGCTACTATAAGTAGCGTCCAGCTAATATTTTAAATAAAATATAAATATTATTTTAATAAATAATATTATAATAATTAATATTATATATTATAATATTTTTATTATAAAAATTTATTTTTTAATTTAAAATTAAATTAAATTTTAATTAAATATAAAATATAAAATATTATTATAATAAAAAAAATTAAAAAAATTAAATGAAAACCTGGACGCTACTGTAAGTAGCGTCCAGTTTTTTATTTAATTTTTAATTATTTTATTTTTACATTTTAAATAAAAATATAAATATTATTTTAATAAATAATAGTATAATAATTAAAATCATATATTATAATTTTTTATTATAAAAAATTATTTTTCAATTTAAAATTAAATTAAAAAAATATAAAAAATTTGTAATGTAATTTAATTTTAATTTTTAATTTAATTTAATTTTTAATTGAAAAATAATTTTAATTTTTTATTTAATTAAAAATATTATTTTAATAAATAAAATCATAATATTTAATATTATACATTATAATATTTTTATTATTATAAAATATTATTTTTTAATTTAAAATTAAATTAAAATTTAATAAAATAAATAAAAAATAAATAAAAGTTTAAGAAAAATTGGACGCTACTTATAGTAGCGTCCAATTTTTCTTTTAATTTTTAATTATTTTATTTTATATTTTAAATAAAATATAAATATTATTTTAATAAATAAAATTATAATATTTAATAATATATATTATAATATTTTTATTATAAATATTATTTTTTAATTTAAAATTAAATTAAAATTTAATAAAATAAAAAAAATAAAAATAAATAAAAAGTTTAAGAAAAATTGGACGCTGCTTAATTTTTTTTAAAATTTTTAATTATTTTATTTTATATTTTAAATAAAATATAAATATTATTTTAATAAATAAAATTATAATATTTAATAATATATATTATAATATTTTTATTATAAATATTATTTTTTAATTTAAAATTAAATTAAAATTTAATAACATAAAAAATAAAAAAAAATAAAAATTTAAGAAAAATTGGACCCAATTTTTCTTTTAATTTTTAATTATTTTATTTTATATTTTAAATAAAATATAAATATTATTTTAATAAATAAAATTATAATATTTAATAATATATATTATAATATTTTTATTATAAATATTATTTTTTAATTTAAAATTAAATTAAAATTTAATAACATAAAAAATAAAAAAAAATAAAAATTTAAAAAAAATTGGACGCTACTATAAGTAGCGTCCAATTTTTTTTTTAATTTTTAATTTTATTAAATTTTTTATTTTATTAAATTTTAATTTAATTTTAAATTAAAAAATAATATTTATAATAAAAATATTATAATATATATTATTAAATATTATAATTTTATTTATTAAAATAATATTTATATTTTATTTAAAATATAAAATAAAATAATTAAAAATTAAAAAAAAATTGGACGCTACTTATAGTAGCGTCCAATTTTTCTTAAACTTTTTATTTATTTTTTTTTATTTTTATGTTATTAAATTTTAATTTAATATTAAATTAAAAAATAATATTTATAATAAAAATATTATAATATATATTATTAAATATTATAATTTTATTTATTAAAATAATATTTATATTTTATTTAAAATATAAAATAAAATAATTAAAAATTAAAAGAAAAACTGGACGCTACTATAAGTAGCGTCCAATTTTTTTTTTATTTATTTTTATTTTTTATTTTATTAAATTTTAATTTAATTTTAAATTAAAAAATAATATTTTATAATAATAAAAATATTATAATGTATAATATTAAATATTATGATTTTATTTATTAAAATAATATTTTTAATTAAATAAAAAATTAAAATTATTTTTCAATTAAAAATTAAATTAAATTAAAAATTAAAATTAAATTACATTACAAATTTTTTATATTTTTTTAATTTAATTTTAAATTGAAAAATAATTTTTTATAATAAAAAATTATAATATATGATTTTAATTATTATACTATTATTTATTAAAATAATATTTATATTTTTATTTAAAATGTAAAAATAAAATAATTAAAAATTAATAAATCGACGCTACTTACAAGAGCGCCCGTGTTTTCATTTAATTTTTTTAATTTTTTTTATTATAATAATATTTTATATTTTATATTTAATTAAAATTTAATTTAATTTTAAATTAAAAAATAATTTTTTATAATAAAAATATTATAATATATAATATTAATTATTATAATATTATTTATTAAAATAATATTTATATTTTATTTAAAATATTAAAAAAATTAAAACAAAGCTGGACGCTACTTATAGTAGCGTCCAGCTTTTTTTTTTTATTTTTTTTTTTAATTTGCACAAAACGCTATCAATGATAGCGTTTTGAGCATTAAAACGCTACTGACACTAGCATTTTTAGGAGTTTTGACTTTTTTCACCCTGATCTCGTAAATTTTTCATATCGCACCCATTTTTTGTAATTTCTATTTTTAACTTATCCTTATACGGTAAAAAGCCCGCCTCCTCTACACTAATGGAGCAGGGAGGATGTCTTCCCCTGTCTCGTATGGATTTTCCCTCCCCCTTTCTAGCAAGGTAGTGAATAAATAATGAGAGCTTTTTTTTGTAGTAGATCCGGAGGCAACTTGGGAGGTTATTTAGTTATGGTGTTGCATGTAGAAGTTTGGTTTGTACTAGGTTTGCATGCAGGGATTGGCTCTGTTCTGGGATATATTTTAGTGGATGGGTGCTCGTGGTAGCCTTGGGAAGGCATCTCTAGGGTCACTCCACCGGCCTTGCTTCATTTGGTCATGACCTTGGCGGTTATAAGAGATTGAGACGCTAATGAGCCCTACCTTTGAACTCTACCGCTGGCCACCGAAATGGTTCTGAGGTATTGCTTATTGGTTTTGGAAGTTGAGGTTCAATCAGCTGCTTGAGAGCCTCTCTATGCCTTGATTGGTTTGTTTTCATCAGCGAAGGCTGATTTCCCTTCTTTTAGATAGTGGAGATTGACGATGTTGTTTGATGGTTTCTCTTAGTCTTGGTTAGTTGAGCTACAAGTGGTGCTACTAAGAAGATAACTTCTCCTTCTGTAGTAGCTAGGTGTTTTTTTATGATGGGCCTAAGGCCCTAGTTTCCATAAAGCAATGCTTATGGGCCTTAATTCTTTTTTGTGATTTCGATGTATTTGGGTTTATAATGTTAAAATGTAATTTGACCACGAACCATGTAATTTTTAAGATGTAATGTCCTGAATTTTTAAATAATTATTTTATATGAGAATTAACTGGTTTGCCAAGCCTAGAAGGGACATTATGATGTTGTTGTGATGTGGGCCTAAGGCCTTTGGATTTAAAAGTATTGTTTGAGTTGCTTTGTAGGTTGGGTAGGTCCTATGTACAAAGAAAACTCTGCTGAATTTTCAGCTTAAAATAGGATGTCCTTGACTCTTTAAATTCTTGTTTTGAGTTAATACTGATAAAATTCATGCATACAATTGTTTAGGTGATCAAAGTCAACCTTCTTTCTCCGTCCAATTGCCACAGTAATTTCTGGTTAATCTGTGAACAGATATTAATTTTATTTATAATTTCAATATTATTATATATTCAAGGCATGCCCATGCATTCACTTATAAATATATGTATATAGTTAATTACCAGGCACACCTTTTATTACATATTTATTTGATGAAATTATTGTGGATATCGCCTTAGGGTAATTTAGAGTTGTGTGCGTGTGTCGGCGTGCATGTGGTGTGATTATGAACATGGATAGGACGGGTAGTCGCGGCTGGAGCTTGACTCGCTGGGACCCAATCCTTATATGTGGATAAGTCGAGGTGAGTTGATCTCGCTGGGACCCAATCCTTAGAGTTGATCTCGCTGGCCACCGCATTTGGATTATTAAGAGAAAGTTCGGTTCGAGTTGATTGATGCATACATTTTGCATAGTCATTTAGGTCTAATTTCATAGCTATTTTATTCTATTATTAGTTATTTTTAGCTAATTTCATTAGTTAATTAGTTAGTTTTCCATAATTGTTGATTTTGGATTAATTTGTATCTTTTACTTTGTTTTGTAGGAAAAATGGTGTTTTTGAAGGACTGAAGAGAAATTTTGCCATTGAGGAGTGACTTCTACAGCCAAAAATGTCAAAAACAAGTTTTCAAGCTGAAATATGCATTGATCAAATTGTGCATAACTTGCCGCATAAGCTATGCAGATTTGCATAAGGAGAAAAATCACTGTTCCAGAACCAACCGAAATGTGCATAAGGAGACTGCATAGCTTATGCACATTCTCGCCTCCCTTATGCACCTTCACGGAATTGTGCATAGCCTATGCACCAAGTCATGCGCCGCATAAGTGAACCAGATCACCGAAATCACAGAAGAGATCGCATAACTTATGCACCCACTTATGCAATCCCATAAAGAGTTCATTAATGAGTCAAGTAAGATTCCCTCAGATAATTTCACCTAGAACATACCATTTTAGGGCTCCATGTCAGAAAAATGCTATAAATAGTCTCATTTTCCCATTTTTAAGGGAGGAGAAAAAGGAGCAGAAAAGGAAAGGAGAGGAGAGGCAGAATTTGAAGAGTCATTTTCACCTTCCACACCATTTTCAACCAAGATTTGCAGATTTCTTTCTTTCCTTACATTTTTCCTACATTTCTAGTGTTTAATTTCTTTTTTTCTTAGCTTAGATTAAAGCTTATTTTCATATAAACTCAGATTTTCTTGTAAACATTATGGATAGTGAGTAGTTTACTTTTGATTCTAGAGTAAGGGTTGTAATATTTAAGATATTTTGTGGATTTTGATTGGGTAATCCATATTTTGTGGTCTTAATGAGTTTTATTCATTTCTTGTGTACTTAATGACATGCTTAGTGTAGGATCCCATTAAGTAATGTTCTTAATCCATGGTTGAAGCACCGAAAGGAGAAGGCCTTGTGATAGATAATCAAGGAATTGGACTTAATTAACTTAGATCTAGAAATAGACTAAGGATTAAGAGGATTCACAGATTAATTAAAGAACTTAATGGGTCTTAATTAATTCTAACTCCACGAAAGTAGGATTAGTTTGATTAAGGCACTCTTTGTCTCACTCGAAAGGGTATTCAAAGGATTTAAGAATTAATCTCCTTAAAACCATAAGTTTCACAAAATTGGATAATCAATTTAAAATCCCAAAATAACTCGAATATGAAATCCCGAACTCCGGAATCGCCTTTTTTATCATTGCTAATTTTCAATTGAATTTAATTGCTTGCCATTTTAAATCTTGCCATATTTGAACTTGCTTATTTCAATTTGATGCAATTTTAGCTTAATTAATACATTGATGAATAGAATATTAATTTTGCACATATAGATTTCACATTCTCAATACCCATCAATTCATTACTTTAATTTTAAAAATACTTCGATTTAGTCAACTTTTATATCAAAAATTCAATCATTAACTCAACTCCTAGTGGGAACGATATCTTTACTGTATTACTTGTACGACCCGTGCACTTGCGGTTGGGCCACATCATTGATTTCGCTGGCAGGTGTTGGGATTAAGAATGTTGTATAGGGGATCAACTCCCATATGTATATATATATATTGATGTGACACACGGGTGTGTGAGTGCTCCAAATTATCTTTTGTGCGAATATTATTTGAATTGTTTGAAATTATGTGTGAATGTTGCATTTTATACATAGGAATGTATTAGGTTTAGATAGTTATAGAAATTGTATTTAAAATCAATATCTTACTATATGAATCGAACGTTCGCCCATGTTCAACTATTTTTCCTCAGGTGACAGGTGGACTCTTTTTGTGAATAATCTGTTTCCTTTCTCGCAAGTTTACCAGCAGCAGCTTAGTTATATTTCATTTTCTTGATTTACAATATAGAACTCTATATGTGCTAGTAGCGTTCTAATCTTGATTGGGACTGTAATAATTTATTTCTTTGAAGCTGTAAATATATTATATGGGTATGTTGAAATGTTGAGATAAGTATTTACCTTGGATGAGGGAGCTAAGCTCCCATTTGATTATTTATTATTTTGAGAATTGTGAGGGTGAGCTGAGCTCCCCAAATTGAGTTATTTTGTGTTTACAGATTAGGTGAGTTAATACTCCCTGTTGAATAGTCCAATTTATGGTTAGACTCTATCCGTTTGATTTCTTGAATTTAGACTACAATTATGGCCCTTGTGGTTGGGCTTACTATGGGCTTTGGGGACCTTATGCTGACCCAAGCCCTAGTGTCGATCCAGCCTAGAATTTGAGTCGTGACAAAGTTAATATCGAGCTTAGGCTCTAGATTCATGGGAAAGTGAGTATCTACAGTTGTCACAGATGGAGTATAGGATCCTGTTTCGTCTTCTTCTGTAATTCCTTATTTCTAAATTTTGCATTATTTCTTAGGTAGTGTAAGAGTGCCTTAGTTTAGTGTCTCAATTTTCACGGAGTACATGGTAGTGTAAACTAGAGTTGGCAGGCATATTTAGGTCTTCCATGGGGATACATACTCTAAGAAATATTGTATTTATGTCAGTATAGGGCTAGCGATGTGCCTATCTAGTGCAAGGCATAAGTACATAAAGGTGAGTTATGACAGCATAGTTGCCCTAATTAGGGGTGAGAGTACCACTGCTGGCAGTCATAAGTGGATAGCCCAGTTAGAGTAAATTTATAGTATCAGGAGGTTAAAGAGAAATGAGAGGTTGGGAAACCTAGTCTGTTAGGATGTATCATAGTAACCTATGTAATGTTCTCGATGTTTATGCTGTAAGCTACAGATTACAGTACTGATATGAGATTATTATGTAGAACCACGTGCATCCCCAATGTGTTTCCTAAAGGTATTTGCAGATGGCCTTTACTATGGTGTAGTTATGCCAAAACAGAGTTTTATTTCTATAAAGGAGTTGAGAACTCCTAATTAGGGGTTTAAAACCCTTGAGCTAAAACATTGAAGGTCACAATTGGGTGGTAACTAGAGTCGATAACTTGGTTACCCTAGCATGAGCTAGAGTTATATTAGGAGTTATCATAAGACTAGAGATTTTAGTTTAATTACAAAGTAAAGGTAACACCTATAGAGTGAGACCATCTAGTTTTTGGTATGGGATCTTGGACAGTTTTTGCATTACGATGGACGTTTTGCCTAAAGTTTAGTAAGAATAGTATATCCTTTGTGTGCCAACAAGGTACAAAGTATAACCTTATTGCCTAAAGGAGATCAAAGGCTAGGAATAATGTTCATAGCTTGTGAAATGATGCTTTAAGGAGTTTACAGTATGATAAGAGAGTAGATAGCCTGACATGGTTATGGCAAGGTGACAGATACAGTACCTCCTTTACAGTTAGTTGTGATGTAGGATATAGTCTTATCCTTTTAGGAGAGACAAAAGTTTACTACTGGTGATGGTGACCTACGAAATAGTGTCCCAAATGAGACTGTAGAGTGAGGTAGAGAGTTATTAGCTCAGGTATCCTGGAGAGGGTACAAGTTCCATTGTAGGAATCATAAGTGATCAGATCATGATGGATGTAAAGCCTTTGAATTGAATGATGGGTTTAGGTATCCAATATCTTAAGTTTTGGCAAATTTAGTGGATATGGGAAAATAAAATCCCTACAAATCCCCTCCTTAAGGTAGTAGAGGGTAGTATATAGTCTAAAGGATAGGGATAGATATCACACAGTAAATACATGGCTGCAATTCCCTGAGTTCCTTTTCAACTTCTTATTACTCAAGAAAAGATTATACTCTAAACAGAATAATGTTAAGGGCAGTAATTCAGCAAAGGAAAATTACAAAATTCTAGTAAATATAGGAAGTGTAGAAATGAAAATTTTGATAATTGGTTACGGATATAGCATAACTCGAATGCCAGTGGAAGTACTAGCTAGAGTGGTCAAAGGACCAATTCTAAGTAACATCGAGTTGTAGATGACTTGGTGAAGATAGTGAAAAGTTACAAGTTTCTGACAGGATAGTTAGGTCAAGAAAGAGAATAGAGCTAAAGAATAAAATAGTCAAAGTTTGGATTTGGGTAAGATAAAAGATGTTGGCTAAAGAACAAACTGAAAGGCATAAATTAGGATAAGATTAGGAAGAGTAGAGTCAGGATACAAAGGAGACAAAATGTGATTCTAAGACAAGTAAACGAGGTAATAAAAAAAGTAAAGATAGAGAGCTTAGAAAAGGATGACATTAAGGAGAATGTTTATCACGGTATAAAATCCAGAAAGGCAGAACTTAGAGCAGGTGATAGTTAGTGCAGTGTTAGGAGCCAGAACATGAAGCTCAGAGTTGCAGGATTCAGAATAGACTTTGTCCATTTTCTGTCCCTAATTTAGAATAAGGGACAATGTGACAAGGACCATTTAAATTGTTAATAGTATGAGGAAAATTAGGTGAGGTATGCAACCAAAGTAGATAGTAACTAGAGGGTATGCAATGGCAACTTGAACTATTTTATCATACAAAAAAGTGAAGTCAGTAGATAGTAAGTTGAATAAAACTCAACCTAATGGATTCAAATATGCCTGATGAGAGAAAAGAATGAGGGATAATAGCACAAAAATTTGATCCTAGAATTCAGAATGGTGAGACCTAGAGTCTGTAATCGAGAGCTAGGCAAGTGTTTTCAGTGTGACCAACTGAGTAACTTTATAAGGAAATATGAGTGACAATTTGATAATAGGTAACAGAATAATAATAGAGGATAGGACAGGCATAAATGTTACTCACAAGTTACTAAGAAGTATAAAGATCAAAGTAATGAATGTAAGAATAGAGATAGTTCTGAAAGGATTTGATAGTGGGAGGTATCTTCTAGAATACCACAGAAGATAGGGACACAGAATAATGATACTAGGTATGAAATAAAAATGGAGTGTAAACTGATATAGTAAATTATGATATTATATGTCAAGCAAAGCAGTGGTACAATAAGGAGTTGGTGCAGTGAAATCCTGTAGGTAAAGCATAATAATTGCTAAGAGATGATGAAAATTGAAGAGGAGAATCAAGAGATATGGGTAAATTTGAGGCTGAAGTCTGGAAAGCTGTAGGCAATAGATGTGGCTATATTAAGAAGAATGAATGTGTAAAGTATCTTGTCTAGGATTGTGATACAACACCCATTTCTCACTAACATGATAGTTCAGGTGGAAATTATAGGTTCAAGCATACTTATCTAACCATGAAGAGCAATTCCCTGCAAAGGATAGTAGGGAACGATAAT
The DNA here is from genome assembly GCF_030052815.1 of Hevea brasiliensis. Taxonomy (NCBI): domain Eukaryota; kingdom Viridiplantae; phylum Streptophyta; class Magnoliopsida; order Malpighiales; family Euphorbiaceae; genus Hevea; species Hevea brasiliensis. The sequence continues at coordinate 9,189,306 of NC_079499.1, read as the reverse complement.
GTTTTGATGGTCATGTTAAGAAGGAGATACATGAAGAATCATCCATGGTGAATGGCCTATGTTCCATTAAATGAGTAGCAGGTTAGTACTATAGTATGATACTATATGGTGGATGTGCTGGTGGAAACCAATCGCAGAGTTAAAATTAAGAAATAATAAAAAGGTATATTTTCATATTCCTGAAGTAGAAGAGTTTAGCTTTGATGGTAACAATAGTGTAGCTCCATACAATCTAGCCTCAGCCATAAGTGCCAGAAAGATGTTAAGAAGTGGCTGTCAAGGTTATGTGACACTAGTGAGGGACACATCTGTTGAAGTTACTTGTGTAGAAAATATACATGTTGTTAGGGAATTTATCGATATTTTTCTTGAGGAGCTTCTTGGGATGCCACCTGATAGAGAAATTGAATTCTGCATAGATACTATGCTGGGTACGAACCCCATTTCTGTACCACCCTATAGGATAGCGCTAGTGGATTTAAGAGAATTGAAAGAGCAGCTACAAAAGCTTCTAGACTAGGGTTTTATCTAGCTAAGCACATCACCTTAGGATGCTCCTGTTTTGCTTATAAGGAAGAAGGATGTGTCATTGAGGTTGTGCATTAACTATAGATAGCTGAACAAGGTGACAGTTAAGAATAAGTATCCATTCCCTCGGATTGATGACTTATTTGACCAGCTACAAGGAGCAAGATACTTCTTTAAGATAGACCTATGATCAGGCTATCATTAGTTGAGAATAAGGAGTGAGGATGTGTCAAAAACAACATTCAGGACTAGGTATGGTTATTATGAGTTCTTGATGATGTCGTTTGGACTTACTAATGCCCCAGCAGCCTTTATAGATCTAATAAACAAGGTGTTTAGACCATTCCTAAATCGCTTTATCATTGTTTTCATGGATAACACTTTAGTATATTCCCGAACCGAGGAAGAACATGCTTGGCATTTAAGGATGGTGTTATAGACCTTGAGGAAGCATCAGCTGTATGCTAGGTTTTTCAAAGTGTGAGTTCTCACTGGAAAGTATTTCATTCTTGTGACATGTGATCACTAATAAAGGCATTTAAGTGGATCCCAAGAAAATTAAAACAGTAACTGATTGGCTTAGGCCTACTACAATCATCGAGGTGCGAAGTTTTCTAAGCTTAGCAGATTATTACAGGCGCTTTGTATAGATCTTCTCCAGGATAGTAGCTCCTCTGACATAGTTGACTTGAAAGAATGTTCTATTTTTCTGATTAGATGAGTGTGAGAAAAGCTTCTAGAAGCTTAAGGACTATTTAATTTCAACTCCTGTGTTAACTTTGCCTGTTAGTGGAGAAGGGTATATGGTATACTGTGATACTTTAATAGTTGAATTAAGGTGTATTTTGATACAGCATGGTAAAGTGATGACTTATGCTTCTAGATAGTTAAAGAAGCATAAGCAGAATTACTCATGATCTAGAAGTGGCAGCTGTTGTCTTTACACTAAAAATTTGAAGGCACAACCTAGATTTTGAAACGTGCGAGATATATACTAACCATAAAAGTTTAAAATACATCTTCCTGCAGAGGGATTTAAACTTGAGGCAGAGGAGATGGATGGAGCTTCTGAAGGACTATGATTGCACTATCCAGTACTACCCAGGTAAAGTGAATGTAGTGGCAGATGTTTTGAGCAGGAAGTCTTCTGGTAGCTTGGCACATATAACAACAGAGAGGAGACCATTGATATAGGAGTTGCATGAATTGATGGATCAGGGTTTGATGTTGGATATAACTGCTTTGGGTAGGGGTGAGCAAATTTTGGTTTAAACTAAAAAACCGAACCGAATCGAGTCAATTCGATTCAATTGATTCGGTTTTAAAATTCAATTAGTTCAGTTTGGTTTTTAAATTTTGATAATTTTAGTTAATCGGTTCGATTCGATTATTTTCATAAAAAAATCGATAAAAACCGAACTGAACCAAAATATTATATATATATATATATATATATATATATATATAGGAAACCCCGTGATTTTTTAGTTTTGATTTCTAAGTTTTTTTTTTATGTTTTTGTCATTGAGATTTAATGTTGAAAATATGAAATCTTACAAAATTCGATTTAATCGGTTTAAAGCCGAACCGAATTGATATTTATCAATTTGGTTCAGTTCGGTTCCCTCTTAATGATCAGTTTGGTTCGGTTTTTAAAATTTTTTATTTTCATTTTTCTATTTTATCGGTTCGGTTTGGTTCGAAACCAAACTGATCATTTGCACACCCCTAGCTTCGGGTGCACTTTTGGTACATTTCAGAGTATGGCCGAATCTGCAGGACAGAATTAGAGTTTTCTAGCATAGGGACCCATAATTAATGCAGATTGTGGAAAGGGTGCAGTAGAGAGAAGAATGTGAATTTGGGTTTGATGAAGATGGTATCCTTATGTAAGGCTCTAGGGTATGTATGCTAGATGTGAACAACCTAAGAAATGAAATAATGCAAGAAGCACATTATACACCTTACAATGTTTACCCAAGATGTACAAAGATGTACCATGATGTGAAGGATAGGTACTAGAAGAATGGTATGAAGAGAGACATAGTAGACTTTGTGTCTAAGTGCCTAACTTGTCATAAAGTAAAGTTTGAGCATTATAGGCCATCAGAGAAGTTGCAGGAGATTCCCATCACAGAGTTGAAGTGGGAATGATCACCATGGACTTTGTGACTGGGTTGCCTCGTACTACCCAAGGGTATGATTCTATATGAGTGATTGTGGACTGTCTGACCAAGTCAACTTGCTTTTTGCCTATACGGACCACCTATTCTATTGCTCAGTATGCAAGGTTGTACATCCGTGAGATAGTCGGATTGCATGGAATTCCTACTTCCATAATATCTGACAGAGGGCCCCAGTTTACTTCTTGGTTCTGGAGGAAACTTCAAAAAGCACTTGGCACACAGTTGAATTTTAGTACAGCTTTCTACCCATAGACAGATGGACAGTCTAAAAGGATAATTCAGATATTGGAGGATATGCTTCGCATACGTGTTATAGATTTTGGAGGTCCATGGAATGATCAACTACCATTAGTGGAGTTTTCTTATAATAACAGCTATCATTCCAGTATTAGAATGGCACTTTATGAGGCATTATATTGCAATAAGTGTAGGTCCCCTCTGTGTTGGATAGAAGTTGGAGAGGCAAGAGTACATGATTTAGATTTAGTGCAGTATACTTCAGAGATGGTTCCTTTGATTAAGGAACGTTTAAAGATAGCTTTCAGCAGATAGAAGAGTTATATAGATCCAAAGAGGAAAGATAGAATTTGCAGTGGGTGATTATGTGTTCTTAAAGGTCTCTCCTATGAAAGGGGTTATGAGATTTAGAAAGAAAGGCAAGTTGGCACCCCGTTACATAGGACCTTTTGAGATCATGAACAAAGTGGGAGTAATCGCTTATCGGTTGGAGTTGCCACCAAACCTTTCTCATGTTCACTCAGTGTTTCATATTTCCATGCTTAGGAAATATGTTTCCGACCCTTCTTATGTGCTGTAACTAGACATAGTGTAGTTAAATGAGAACTTGACTTTTGAGGAACAACCAGTGGCCATAGTGGATTATCAGATGAGGCAGTTTTGGTCAAAATAGATCTCTATGGTTAAAGTCTTGTGGAGAAGTCAATCTATAGAGGAATGCACCTAAGAGTTAGAATGAGATATGCACAATAAGTATTCATACTTATTTAATATGTAACTCAGTGTATTTGTTCTACCTTGTATAAAAATTTGAAGACTAATTTTCTGTAAGGAAGGAAGAATGTAAGGTCTTGAATTTTTAAATAATTATTTTACGTAGGAATTAACTAGTTTGCTAGGCCCAGGAGAGACATTGTGATGTTATTGTGATGTGGGCCTAAGGCCTTTGGATTTAGAAGTATTATTTGAGTTGCTTTGTAGGTTGGATAAGTCCTAGATACAGATAAACTCCGCTAGATTTCCTGCTTAAAATAGGATGTCCTTGACTCTTTAAATTCTTATTTTGAGTTAATACTAATAAAATTCATGCATATAATTGTTTAGGTGATTAAAGTCAACCTTCCTCCTCTGTCCAGCCCTTACAGAGATTTCTAGTTGATCTGTGAGTAGATATTAATTTTATTTATAATTTCAATATTATTATATATTCAAGGCATACCCATACATTCACTTATAAATATATGTATATAGTTAATTACTAGGCATGCCTTGTATTACATATTTATTTGATGAAATTACTGTGGATATCATCTTAGGGTAATTTGGAACTATGTGCGTGTGTCGATGTGCGTATGGTGTAATTATGGATATGGGTAGGATGGGTAGTCACGGTTGGAGCTTGACTCGCTGAGACTCGATCCTTATATGTTGATAAGTCGAAGTGAGTACAGCTTTGAGTTAATCTTGCTGACTCCCGCATTTGGATTATTAAGAGAAAGTCCGGCTCGAGTTAATTTCGCTGGCAGGTGTTGAGATTAAGAAAACTGTATAAGGGATAAACTCTCATATGTATATACACATTGATGTGACACATAGGTGTGTGAATGCTCCAAATTATCTTTTGTGCAAATATTGTTTGAATTGTTTGAAATTATGTGTGAATGTTACATTTCATACATAGGAATGTATTAGGTTTAGATAGTTATAAAAATTGTATTTAAAATCAATATCTTACTCTTTGAGTCGAATGCTTATCCCTGTTCAACTATTTTTTCTTAGGTGACAGGTGGACTCTTTTTGTGAATAACTTGATTCCTTTCTAGGTTTACTAGCAGCAGCTTAGTTATATTTCATTTTCTTGATTTACAATCTAGAACTCTACATGTGCTAGTAGTATTCTAATCTTGATTGGGACTGTGATAATTTATTTCTTTGAAGTTGTAAACATATTATATGGGTATGTTGGAATGTTGAGATGAGTATTTACCTTGGATGAGGGAGCTGAGCTCCCATTTGATTATTTATTATTTTGAGGATTATGAGGGTGAGTTGAACTCACCAAATTGAGTTATTTTGTGTTTACAGGTCAGGTGAGTTAATACTCTCCACTGGGTAGTCTAATTTATGGTCAGATTATGTCCATTTGATTTCTTGAATTTGGACTACAATTATAGGTCTTATGGTTAGGTTGGAGATAGTTAGGCTTACTATGGACTTTGGGAGTCTTATACTGACCCAAGCCCTAGTGCTGGTCTAATCCAAAATTTTCGTTGTGACATAAGAGAAGTTACCAAAAAGTATCATGTGGTTTCACCCATTTTTTACTTCAAGGTCTATAATTCATTTTGTGATAAAGTGGTACCATGAAGTTTTGTATCATTAGCAAATGACAACTGTCCTTCCTCTCTTCGTCAAAAGCTGTTGATATTGAAGAGAAAGCTACTGAAATGAAATATAAAATAATGAGAAAATTACAAAAAAAAGTACCATATAGTTTCACCCATTTTTACTTTAGGGTTTAAGGTTTACTTTATAACAAATTGATACCTTGTGGTGAACGACAACATTTTTCTGACGTTGTTAATTTTCACTGATGTAGCATTAAAATAATATTTCTAATTATTCTTAATAATAATAAAAAAAAGAAAAATAACTCACACCCGCCAAGATATCTCATACAAGAAAGAGACTTTATTCACTTTGGGCATGGTGATTCCAAAAGTGATGGTATGCTATTGTGGAGTTTTGCATGAAAACCCTAACTTTCGAAATCACTTTCAACAGATTTTTGAACTTGGAGTTTGCACCTTCACTTTCGGAATCATTATCAAGGATCGTTGATCTGGCATAAACTCTCGGCTGATACCTTTCTTCACTTTAGGGATGACTTCCATCAAGATTACTTTAAGGAGTTTATGGTTGAAGCTAGCCCCCAAACTCCCTAGCTCTTCTAGACACCGTGTTATATTTTTCTAGTCTAAATACTTGGTCATCAGAAAATGCTAGAACTATCAAATGGAGTTTTCCAAAAAGAACATGCATAAACTTCCATGGTATTTTGAAAGTGAAATATCTCTTATTTCGGTTATTTTCAGGAGTTAAATAATTCACTTGGTTTGCTAAAGATAAAAAACCTCAAGGTACCACTTTGTTACAAATGAAACACGGACACTGAAGTAAAAATGAACAAAACCACATGATACTTTCTTTTTTAATTTTCACTGTTTTTATTCCATATCAACAGATTTCTCTTTTATGTCACCAGATTTCTATTCCACATCAGCACCTTTTGACCAAGAGAAGATGGAAAGTCATCGTTTATTAACAGTGTAAAACTTCAAGGTACCATTTTATCACAAAGTGAATTACAGATCCTGAAGTGAAAATGAGTGAAATTTTATGATACTTTTTCATAATTTCCCCTAACATTTATACCAAAATCAATATATGATACTCTTATCTTTCGATAAAAAATAAAAAAAAAAATCTTCCCTCCCACTTGTATATATATGGCAATACATGTATTAGTTTAGTGTTTTTTTTATTATTTTATTGTAGAATATTTTTATTTTACTTGTATGTATTATGTTGTTCTTATAAATAGTTTTAATAATGCATATATTAGTTTAGAGTTGCTTCATTCTTTTTATTTTAAAATATTTCTATTTTACTTAAAATATATTAATTTTCAATAACTAATTAAATTTAAATTTTCATTGTCATACAATCAAATTAACATAGACATTTTTTGTCCATCTCATTATTCTCTCCCCTCACATTTTATATGTTAAAATAATTTTAGTTGTCCTTTATAATAGTATTTATTCACATATCTATAATTCTATAATTTATACTATATATAAATGTAGGAGGGGGAGGGGAGAACATTGGCTTTGCAAAAAAATGCCCTTCATTCTTTAAATTAATATAATTTTATTTTTATTATCTAAATTAAGTTTAATGTTTGTAAAAATTTAAAAATTTTAATTTTAGAATTCATATAAATTTAAAATTCTTACTACTTATACTTAACTTTATTTAAATATAAAATTTTATAAGAAGTAATTAACTAAAATAAAAAATTAACAAGTGATAAAAATAAGAAATACTATTAATCTATTATCTATCTATATAATATATAAATGTGTGAAGAGGAGAGCACCGGCTTTGCTCAAAATACTTTTTATTATTTATAGTATTTATAACTATATTTTTATTATTTAATTTAATTTTAGAGTTTATATAAATTTAAAATTTTTAGGATCTATAAATTAAATTTTAATTAGAACTTATTTATATATAGAGAAAAAACTTTAAAAAAAAAAAGAATTTTTAGATATATGAGAAACGAGAATTAAAATAAAAAAATCACACTTTTGAAGTGGATATTACAATGATAGGTTGAAATTTGATTAATTGATATTAAAGGATTATTGAAAATAATAAATTTATACCTTTATTGAAGTGGATATTAAATTCTCCACTTCTTTTTCAAAAATTTTATGTACTAAAAAAGTTAAGAACAAAATTTAAATCATTTACAATATTGTAAAGTACAAATAAACTAAAAATTTTACGGAAAAAATTTAAAAAAATAAAAAATAATAAATAGCAGTCCTTTTCCAATGAATTTTATCTTAACATATAACTAAATATTGATGTATTTTAAAACATAAAATTATTATTATAAGAAAAAAAATTATATGACTTTTTAATAAACATATTAAATTAAAAAAAATAATTTAAAGATGATTTTTCTCTTTTGATGTTTCATATTGACTGGATCGGTTATAATTTTTAAATTAAACTTTTTTAAAAAAATATCAATGATATTAACATCTTAATAAGGAAAAATATTAAAATATTTTATGACTTAAAATAAATATTGAAAACTTATTCTAGAATAAAAATGAGTTCATAATTTTATTTATTTATATTATTAAATGTAATATTTAATTAATATATATTCAGTTAATTTTTTAATGACTCACTAATTAAGCCATTGTCTCACTAATAGATTCTTTTATATTTTCTCCTCTAATCAATTGGATTAAAAATTTTTTAATAGAATTATATTCTTTAATAGAGTAAAATATAAGATTAAATAGGAAATTAATAGAACTAATCAAATTAAAGATTTTTAAATAATAATAAATTTTTACATTACTTTTTCAACTCATTAAAATAGAGGACAATTTGTCATTATTAAATTTAAACATTTTTTTTCATCCCATTATTCTATATATATATATATATATATATATATATATATATATATGAGTAATGATGAGTATCACAACAAGTGGTTGTAGTCGCTTATCGGCTGGAATTGCCACCAAACTTTTCTCACGTTCACTCAGTATTTTATTTTTAAAGATTTATATTTATATTTATATTTATATTTAATAACTAATTATATAATTATAATTTTTTAATATAATTTAATTAATAATAATAATAATATTATTATTATTATTATTATTATTATTATTATTATTATTATTATTATTATTATTATTATTATTATTATTATTATTATCATCCCTCTTGTATCTTCCTCCAAAATTAGTTTGAGAGTCATTATATTTTTATTTTTTCTATTCAAAGGCACATATAAGCAATGAATTATATACATAGCCATCTTTCTTTTCAATTATAAAAATACATATTTTTAAATTAATAGATAAATGAGAAAATTCAAATTTAAAACTTTTTTATTCCTTACACTTTAAAAATAAAGGAATACTAATTAAGCAATGCTATAATTGTAGAGTCATCAAATCTTTAGCTGTCTTATATGATATCATAAAAGAGAACATTTTTTTTTTAAATATACAGTTTTCACGCTTGAATTAAGAGTGATTTTCAAGTACAACTCTCCCAATAATAACGAATACAAGATTCGAACCTCCAATTTTCCATGTAAAGTTTGCTTAAAAATGAATTTCACACCACTGTTTAAACTACTTGTTGATAGCTAATCATGATTTTATAATCACTAGTTGTCTTTTAAGATATTAATTAATGCTCTTATTAAAAAATAATTTTTTTATATAGTTTTTAATTTATATATTACTTTTTTTTTTCTGTCATGCACGATCCATTTTAGGATAGCATTTGTATTAAGGCTTGAAAAAGTTCCAGGCTATCAAAATTTGTAGTAAACCTATTGATAAAACAAATTTAGCCAAAAATTTCCTTTCCACAATATTGAATAATAATAGTAGAAGATAGTATAAATTCAACTGAATAATTGCTAAATTTTCAAATCACTCACACTAAGATGACTCACAACGGTTACAAAATTGTTATTCTTTTTAGCGGGTATTATTATTCTTTGTTGAATTATTCTCATACTAAAGCCCTATTTATTTTGTAAAAAAATAAACTTATATATAGAAAATATTTTTTTATACATATTAATTACTTCTTAAGATAAAAATATTTTTTATTATTTGATAGTAATATTAAATTAATAATATGCGTATATATTATACACGTATAAATATTTTCATATTTTAATAAGATTATTAAAATAAAGAAAATAACTTTTTAATTTTCTCTTTGATTAGAAATTTTTTTTTTTGTTAATTAATTTTCTTAAGTATGTGGAAATTATTTTCCACAAAACAGGAACCTAAGCCATAAAATAAGTTGCTTATTTGCATACGCAATAATCAAACTAGCCTATACACTCATGCATACAATATGGACAGTTTATACATTGGTTTCATATATTTGTATTTTAGATTTATGATATATTAGGTCTAGGTAAAAATTTTTCTATGAAATAAAATTTTCTTATTTAAATCTAATTCACCATAGACCTAAGACACAAAATATATGATGATATCTACCTATTAAATATATAAATCTCATATATTTATATATTATATCCATGATAGTCTGATGTAGTTAAAAATTTTCTTATACGAAATATATAGATTTCACATGTTTATATCTTATATTCATGATAGTCTGATCTAGTAAAAAATTTCCCTGTACAAAATATATTAATATGCAACTCATATAAAGAAAAAAATATTATTCAGTAACCTAAAAAAAAAATTTAATTTGAATAAGGTGAGTATTTAATTTGTTAGAATATATTAAGAGTGTATTTGGCTTGACTAATTACTTCTAACTTTTGATTTAAAATATATTTTTTAACTTATGAGTCAAATTAAAAATAAGTTATTAATTATTTGATAAAATTAACTTTTAAATAGTATAAGTATTTAATTAAAAGATGCTTAAAAGTAATTTAATTTATTAAAATTACCAAAAAAGATGTGTAATTAAGTGTTATAGTTATTAAAATGAGAATAATGTTGATTTTTATAAAAATTATTAAGTTAATATAATTTTTAGCTTGGTCAAATAATAATTTTTAAATAAATATATGTCATAAATAAGGTATAATTTTTTATTTATTTTTAATATTTTTTTTAACTTATAAGTTAAGCTAAATACTAATCTACTTATAACTTTTTATGACCGATTTATAAATTAAATCAAATACTCTTTAAATAATACATAAATATATATATTAATTTAATTTTACCATCTATTAAAATAGTATCATTTTCTTTAACAACATGCATGCGTACTATTCACAAGTTACATATATATGTAAATATAACATTTCATTGAAATGTTAGATAAAAAAATATTCATACGAGTATTATATTTATTTTATACTGCATTCATACTTACACGTGTAATTAAACTACTAAATTTAAGCCTCTTTCTTATTATTATCTCTTCATCATTAATCTTTGAACGTTTAATTAATTTTTCTGAGCTTATCTATTTATTTATGTTAAGCGTTCTGAACTAACAATCGAGAGCCATGGGGAATATATTCTTTCAAATACTTGTAATAAAGAAATCTCATTGAGAAAGCAACCCTAAATTGGAATCAAAGTACCATGGAAGGCGATTAGCCGGCCAATTTAATGAAACAAAGCCAGGCATGCATGGTGCTTAATCACCCAATAGCGGATGCCTATTAGCTTCACGACGAATATACATATATTTATACTACTACAACTTGTAATGATTATTTAATTTTAAAGATGGGCAATTATTTTATTTTATTTTATTTTATTTTATGTTATTTAAAAAAATAATGGATAATTTAAAAAAAAATAAAGTTGATATTTTATAAAAGATAATTTTCTTAATCAAGAGAGGCTAAAATAAGTTTATATTTGTGTTATAAGTCAACTATTAGAAGCAGTTTTTAATTTTAAATAAATTGTATAATTTTATTATTTTTTTAATATTATTAAATAAATAAAATTTATATTATTTTATGCATGAATAATTTTTATAATTCACCCATTTACCAACTTATTTTAGAAAATATTTCATATAGCTCACGAGAGTTCAGAAGGATGATTCGCTACTATTCTTTCTTTTTTGTTTGTTTGTTTTTATCGTTTAGCTCCTATTAAAATGATAAAAAAAAAATCAACATTTTATTAATTAATTAACTAATAATTACATCCAAACATCTTAATTTTGATCTACATATTCTAACATGTAAGATTAAGAGTAATTATAATTTTTTTATAAAAAGGTTATGAATAATTGTAGCAAAACTTTAAAATCAAATTAAAAAAAATGATTTTTTTAAACAAAATAATTTTATTGAGATAGGAAAAGTTAGATTGTGTAAGAAAAACTTAACATGGCATGCCATGCTAATTAATTCAAGTCAGTAGGCTTTCTCCGATACACCCAACTTAAACACAACATATTAATAAAAAAAGAGGAAAAAAAGGATTTATAGTAAATGTATTTCGTTATGGATAACAAAATAAATTCAAATAACAGTTTAACTCCTTAAAATCTGAATTTTACTATTACAGAATTTGAAATTTTACTATAATTACTTAGAATCTTAGAGTGGGTGTGCGTGTGTGTGTGTATAAGTAACACAACACACCCCATAAGGTCACTGCTTCAAAACCCTTCAGCCTCAGTCCACCATCTCCATTCTCTCCATTAATTTAGAATAGAGGCTTGGTGTATTTCTTTCCGACGAACAAAGACCATGGAGGTATACATTCAACGGCAACCATATATATATATATATATATATATATATATATATATATATATATATATATATATATATATATATATATAATAAAGCACACATATAACTTAATTAATTTATTGCAAATAAATTATCTAAGTTGAAGTTATTTTCTTGTGATGCTGCAGCAAAAAATAGTAATCAAGATTTGTATGCCTGACCAGAAATCCCGCTCCAAGGCCATGCAAACTGCAGTTAGCTTCTCAGGTAAACATCATATGAAATCTTAATTTTTATTTATATTTATATATAAATGTTGAAAAAATCTATTTAATTAGTAGCTAATTGTTGTTGATTAACGATCATATGTGTGATAATTAAGGTGTTGCATCTGTTGCGATTTCGAAAGATGACCATATGGAGGTGAAAGGAATTGGAGTGGATCCTGCTGACCTAATAAATTGTCTAAGAAAGAGATTTGCTACTAAAACTTCCTGTCTGGAAAAACGAAAGGGGTTTGCAACGCTGGTAAGTGTAGAGGAGATCAAGAAGCCACCACCAAAACCACCTGAACCCACAGCCAAAGATAAGCCTAAGCCGCCCGGGCCAGTGTGTGGGCAATGTGGGTGCTGCATGCCATGTCCATGCGGACCATGCCGTCGTCCTATGTATGTGTGTGTGGAGGAATATCCCAAGTACTGCTCCAAAGACTGCGATACTTGCTCAATCATGTGACAAATATGTCTCTCCAGTCCATGCTCCGTGTCACAACGGTTTAGCCCATGAATAAGAGAATAAGATAAAAGAAAAAAGAAAAAAAAAATATATATATATATATATAATAATGGTAAATTGAAAGCTGACATATATCCACGGTCAATTCTCCATGTCCAGCCTTCCAAGTTATTGCTTTTTTTTTTTTTTTTTTTCATGAAGTGCTTTGTAATTTAAGGATTTAGTTTGTAATCAAACTATACAAATATTTAAGTTCGGGATTGTTATAATGTGGCCTGAATCAAATGCAAATATTCAACGGCGGAGTGGACATTTTCAACGCAAGTTGTGCTCGAAGGTGATTTTATGCAAAATTAATTCAACTGAAAAATAAAATGAAGAAATGAATAGCTAAATAATAAAGCAATACAGCAGACCCTCAATTTAGGAGTTTGAAATTTGTCCTAGCCGAGAATTAAAGAAAAGGCCAGTAGCTGTGCCCGTACGACGCCGTTTTGGTTCGGAAAAGTGGTTTTGTGGGGTTTTGTGAAGAGATCTCCATAAGCGTAGTCATTTTCTGGCGATGTTTAGAAATCCTTAGGCTAGAGCTTATATTGGGGTGAAGAGATATGAGGGTAGTTCATCAACCCGTATGGAACGAATGAATTCACAAAATTTGGTGGAATTAATTTTTAAATTCAAAATTTTGCATTTAAAAATTAAAAAAATAATAATTAAATGTAAAAAAGAAAAACAGAATCCTTAACGTTAATTAACGAAATCTGGAGTTGATTAAAAATGAATAATTTTTATAAAAAATGGCTATTTTTTTATATACAAAATGACTACTCTTAATATTTTTGGTGTTGTTATATCCTTTTATTTTGTTATTTATTACATAATAAATATAAATAAATAAAATCTCTCTTTTAAATTAATTTTTAGTCATACAAGTATTTATACATATAATTTTATTATTTGTATATTTTAATTATTATTTTCATAAATTTAGTGAATTTTTTTTGTATTTATCTACATATATATAATAGTGTGCTTTTTAATTTTAAATTACTAATAAATATTGATAATTAATTTAAATTCAATTCATTTAAATTATGTAAGCCAAATCTTGATAATAAAACTCATAAGTCAATTTTTAAAATTTCGATTTTGTTTTTTTAATTAATAAATTTTTTAATTAATTATTTTACAAAAAATATTATTTTATAAAAATTTAATAAGATAAATTATAAATTTTTTTAAATTATTTTATTTTCTATAATAAAATAATTTTACATTAATTTAAATTAAGTAATAATAATAATAATAATAATAATAATAATAATAATAATAATAATAATAATAATAATAAAAGAGCCTTTAGATTTCAGACGTTGACTGGGCTAGCGCCCATGAACTTCAAGCCCAAATTGGCCTGCACTATTAGCGATTAACAGTGTCATGTGAGAGTGAGAAAGAGCTTGGCTGTGAAGTTTTTGCCAACGCTCAACTAAACCCAAATTTTTATAATATATGGAAATTAATGTTTATTTTCATTATCAACTTATTGGATTAAATTAAGCTGAAAAATTCAAAATAATTTGTAATAAATTCTAGGGATAACTACTAAAAAAATCTTATATTTTTAAATTCTTTATAATTTTACTTCATATTATAAAAATTACCAATTAAATTTTGAACTTTTTAATTTTTACTAATTCTATCCACCATTAAAAAAATTATTATATTATTAACAAAAAAGCCACGTAAAATAGAAATATAGAAAAGAAATAACTTTAAAAGAAAGATATAACTTTAAAAGAAATAAAAAAAAATATATATTTAATTAAATATAAGTATTTTATATTAATATATATTTGACAAGTATGTATTTTAACAATTCCTTAATATTAACAAATGAAATATTTTATGGCATTTGAAAAGATTGGGAACATGTATTTTAAGGTAAAAAATATATTAATTCAGTATATTAATATAAAAAGTACTGTTTATTATTAAAGTTGCGTTTTTACATGATGCTTACATTGCATATAAAATAACAATTTTTCGGTGTGATAGAATTGATAAGTGTTAAAAAATTTAGATTTTAATGAGTAATTTTTATAATATGAGATAGAATTATAAAAATTTAAAAAGTACATGATTTTGTTGACTGTTTTTCCTAAATTCCAAATCAATTTTCAGCTTAATTAATTAAACGATAACTTGTAAAGTTCTATCCAACACAAGGCCTAGTTCTCGTCTTGCTAACACTATGCTTTATAGGATGTAGAATCTGGCATGCCCCTGTGGCTGTGATCCCGCTCCAACTCAGCCGTAGCTTTCTTCACTTGAAAGGTAAGCTTAGCTAGGTTTGCTTTGGCACACACACATCGGCCATTTTCCATGCATTTAATATGGCCCCAATCCTGTCCGGACTCAAATACTTTAAAAAAAAAAATCCCTTGGAAGAATTTTCAAACAGGATAATTAGCTCAATTACCTCCTTATACTTATTAGAAAGTTCAGTTTAGTCGACTTTTAACTTTTTCAACTCATCTATGGAGAAAGCACCGAGGCATTGGAGAGTGGAAGAGAGGAATCACGTATGGGTTCTCATCATAATCTTCTTCTTCTCAGCTTCTTTCATCTTCCTCTGCAGCTAGCCGTTGGTTCAGCTCGATCAAAGCAGCAAACAAAGTGCAGTGGATATGGAGGATGTGGATGGATCTGCCCGGCTCCTTGGATGCCAACTAAGATATTTTGTCTATAGGAGTTAGAAAAATTATTCAACGAAACCGATGTATATATAATGGTTTCATTATAACCGTTGATTGTAGTAGATCCCGCATGAAAAATCGGTGATTATAATTAAACTGTTGTATTTACAATATTCATACCAATATAGTAGTGTCTATAAGAGGAAGCTTTATAATTAAGTTCTAATTTGTTTGCTTTCTCATCTCCAATTATTGCCCCTTTTTCCCTCCGTCGACTACAAATTTGGGGAAATTGGAAAAATTTTAGTAATCCTTTTCTGTTATTTAGAATTGTTATGATTTTAGTATCCATTTATATTATTAGTAAAAAATGCTGATATTCACTTTATTTTAAACTTGGATTTCCTATTAAACATGTAAAAATATAGCATCCCTGATGGAGTAAGGAATCACAAAACAGTAATTTAACTAATGAAAACAGAACAAGAAATGGTAGCAGGATGAAGAAGAGAATTCTATTCAAAGAACCCAAAGGATCCAGGTGGAACAAGATACAAACTAATCCCTCACACCCCAGCAGTATACAAACTGCTCCCAAGCTTACTAAGCTGGAAAGAAATACAAATTTCCATTTCATACCCACCCCTCACTCTTCTGCTCAATTATATAGAACTTTAAGCACCAATATTTGTGTTTCCTTCAAACATGCGTTGCTTCAAAAGCACCAATGTTTGCTGCTTCAAGCCGATGTAAGCACGACTCACATTGAATAGAGAAAATACCAGTACTTTGTGTCAGCTACATTTCTCTATACAGTTGGCCTTGAACTGGCTAATAGCATGCACACGAGAATGTAGTTCCAATCCCAGGAGCCAAAACTGCAGAACAGGCCAAGGAATTTGCATGTGCACTCGGGTGGAGAGAGATCAATGAGCTGTGATCAATGGCATTGGAGATACAACTTGTTATTAGCTTCCTTATTGAAAAGTTATAAATTTTATTCATGCATTTAAATAAATGCAAGTCTCGCAATTCTCTGTTAACTCATTGATCTCCGACATGACTTTCCTATAAAATAAGAAGAAGAAAAAGAAGAAGAAGAAGTATTAATAGTGGCGTAGGCAAAAACTGACATCAGGAAGTTAGAGTTGAAATAATACCTTCTAAATCTTCAGAACCCTTTTTCATAAAAGATGTATCAATAATTTTATTTTTCTCATTATGTTAACCTCTTAATTTTATTAACTTAAAAATTTTATTAGTTACAATTCAAACAAATACATTATTATAAAAGTAATAATTTAAAATTTCATGAAAAATTTTATAAGTTATATATATATAATTACAGAAAAGAAACACAAGTTGATAAAAATTAATAAAACTTTTTAACAAAATTTTTTTCATCTATATTAAATATCAAAGCTTAATAAAACCCTACAAATGAAATATCGATTTTAATTATGAAATAAAATAAAAAGAAAAATTAGAAAACAGTAATAAAGAATGGATAAAAAAAGAAAGTTGAGCAATAACAAAGAGGAAGCTGCTGCAAGTTTATAGCAACAATTAAATTCTCCTTAATTCTGTATTAATTATGACGAGTTTTGAAATATTGAACTTTTAAATTTTTAAGAATGTATATATATATAAGTATAACCAAAATAGACTTGAATATATGTTAGTTATAGCCAACTAAGCTGTGTTTGTTGGTAAAGGAAACCACTCTGGCAGGACCATAGCCAGGTAAAAGCCATATAAATGCAGATCTTGCAATATTAGTAGTTAGTACATCACATTTGTTGAAGACTAGAAGCTTGATATTGATTTTATAATAAGGCAAGTCTATATCAAAGGCATCTGCAGTCTGCATAGTTACAATTAAAAAATTAATATTGAAAGCTCTCTTACATAAACAGATAAAAGGGTACGTATATATATAGTTTTTAAATATATAAAATCAGATTTCAAAACGAGCTGTCTTCCTCTTGCGCTTAGGTTCAAATATATATTCTTGGCTGGTGTCCATGAATGGGTCGAGTTTTAAGTTGGCCAAGGAGATTTCACTGAGACTCAAATTTAGTCGTGCATCTGCTTTTTTTTTTTTTATTCAAAACTAATCCACACTAAAGCTTTATTTATTTGATGAAAAATATTTTTTAAAAATATTTTACTTTAGAGAAATAATTTTCTTGAGTACGAGAAAATGTTTTTACAGTTTGGGAAAATAACTTTATTTCATTTTTTTCAATGTTTATTTGACTGTCTTTAGTTTTGTTTTTTGAGCCCACTTAGGCTTTTAGATCATCACGACCAGTGACCAATTAATATTTTTATTTTTTTCCTTTTTATTTAGTTTTTTAACGATGAATTTAATTTTTTTTCCAATTAATTTTTAATGTTATATCAAATAATAAAAATAATCATTTTTTCAAAAATATATTTAACAAACAATTTTTTTTTTTGAAATAAACAAAATCTAAATTGAAGTCTTATCCATTAGTAAACAAAGCTTTGACAATATCCGGTAATAATATCAATCCAAGATGAATGCTAGAAGGAAAGTAATCGAAGAGGAAGGGAAGTAACTGGATAAGGAGGGGAGGGGTCGCGGGGAGAGAATAAGGGCGACACATAAGGGTAAAGAGAGAAATTTTTAAAAGAAATAAATCTTGAGCACGTTAGAGCTCATTTAAAAAAAATGATAAAAAAAATTTGAACAAAAATTTTGATATTAAGCTTTAATAACGCTTGAATTGAAAGCGAATAAAAGCTTGAATATTGGATAAATTTTAATAATTGTTTCTAGACTTAAATGATTATAATATTACAGTCCTTTAAATTTAAAATGTAACATAAAACCCTCTAAACTTTTAAATTGTACACAGTAAAATTAATCTGACTTTTAATTATTAATTTTTCAGTTAAAAACTGACGTTAACAACTTTCACATAGTGCTTAGTCAACATTTCTCTATTTTCTCTTATGCAAAGTATAAAATTATTCTCACTACACGTGAAAAATTATTCTGTCTATAGAAAGGAAAATGATTTAATTTACACATGGCTTAAGAGAAAAAAGAAAAATATTGATTAAGTTCCATGCTGAAATTGTTCAGATCAGTTTCTAAATAAAAAACTGGTAATTAGATATTAGAAAGATTTTATTGTGTAAAATATGAAAATTGATAGAGTTTTATGTTACATTTTTAAATTGAGAAACTGTAATGTTATAACTAAATAAGTTCAGGGATGATTATTAAAATTTATTCCTTAAATATTATACAAGGATGTTACACAACTATTTTGGGTAAGATTACATCCCTACTCACACATTCAGGCATAACAAGATAATATGATATTTCCTCCATATGCTATGGCATGAATGGCGTTGAATTGTGAATGCAGGCAAAGTCTTGCTAGTTCCAAGCTTACAACTTGCAAATTACAATCCTATGCTTCCCCTCAAAGTCCAAACCCATGACGAGGATCCTTATACACCATATATACACGACGGGCTGGATTACATTGGTCACCGGCTGGATGGACTGTGTATGTATGCTCCTTCTATATAAAATCATGGGTTTCAATATCTATAAATATAAAAAAAATGAAAAATCATATTTAAATAAACACTAAAAATCAATGCTATCAGTGTATTGTATAATTAACTCTTATATATATATAGACTATTCTCATTAATTTTATTCTTTCATATCCTCTTTTGAATATTATAGAGAGTATGGATACCCATATTCAAGTTCTCTAATTCACAAATTAATATAATGACATTTTTTTGAGACCAAAATTATAAAAGGGAGATGCATACTCCTTTGTATAAAAGAAAATTTATTATTTAGTCCTAATATTTTGATGAAATTAACTACTTAATTCATTTATTTTAAAAACTATACTATTTGCTCCTTTTTTTTCTAATTCATTAAATTGTGTATTCTCCCGTCAATTATTCTATTGGTCGATAAATTTTAGTGTCAATCAAACTACTATCATTTTTATTTTAGTGAAATTAATTAATTAATTTTTATATTTTAAAAAATACTACTATTTGATTCATTTATTTTAGTGATTAGTCTCTATATTTTGAAAAATAAATTTTTAAATGAAAATAGAAATTATTTTGTGCGGAGACTAAATATAAATCTATATTTTTTTTCAATTATTCAAATATTTTTATTTAACTCTTTGATCCTATTTTTGTTTTATTTTTTCTTTTAGAAAATAATAGTTGATCACGTAATTTACTTGATATAAATCTCTAAATAATCAAGATGATTATTCTGCAATAAAGAGAACACAAAAATAGTAAATTATATTATTATCCTTAAGTAAATAAGGATTTAATTCTTGAAATTTTACAAAAGTAATAAGATATTATATTTTTTGAAGAATTTTTAATATATATATATATATATATATATATATATATATATATATATATATATATATATCAAAGAAAATATTTTTAAAAAATATTTTTGTTGTTGAATATTATGAATATTTATTAATTTTAATTTTGAATTTTAAGGTGAGATTAAATAATTATTATTTTTGAATTTCATTTATATATTTATTTATTATTTATTACTTTATTATTCTATGTATTATACTGACATGATGTTATCGTTTTAGTATTTACTCTACACTGATGAAGTAGCGTCAATTCATGATTGGCCAATTAGGCCATCCTCTCCTATCTTACTGTATCTTCGCACCTTCCGATCAACAGACATATATGGCGTCAAAATGAAAACCTTTAGCTTACTGTTTGACATTTTTTGAATACTTTTTTAAAGCTAATAGAAAGGTGTAATCTGGAAACTGAGTACTGCTTTTAGCATTGCGACTTACGAGGAGGAGAGTTATCAATACAAAGTTCTATTTCATGCGAATGGCAACGGTATGGGCGACACTGATAATCGCTCCACTCATTCTCACCCCACAGAAATTTGAATCGGGACGATGAATTTCTCACCAGAGTGCAGGGTGGGGCAAGTTTTCTCGTTGGGGATTTTTTTTTTTTTAATTTTAATATATTAATGTATAATATAAATTTATTTATTAAAAAATAAAATATAATTAAAAATTTAAATTTTATATATTATTATAATAATATATTTATATATTTTATTAAAAAATATAATAATTAAATAATAAATATATAAAAATAAATTATTTTTAATAAAAAATAATCATATATTACTGTGCGAAGTGGGTTAGGAAATTTCGAAGCGAAGAAAAAGTCTTCCTGTCTTTGCCCCACACAAATTGGGTTTGAGGCGGAATAAAAAAAAAATGATCAGATTTAGCGGCGAGACGGGACATGGCAAGTTAAGTTCGGGAATTAAGATGGCAACAAGGCAGGTAAGGACGCGAGGATCGCCCCTCCCATCCCCACCCCGTAAAAGTTAGATATCGAGATGAGGCATTCTCTATTGGATATAGGCAAGGTGAGTTTCTCTGTAGAGAATTTTTTTTATTTTTTATTTTAATTTATTAGTATTTAATATAAATTTATTTATTAAAAAATAAAATATAATTAAAAATATAAGTTTTACATATTATTTTAATAATATATTTATATATTTTATTAAAATTATAATATTTAAATATATAAAATAATAATATATTATTGTAATGAGTGGGTTATAGGATTTTGAGGCGGGGAGAAGTTATTTCCATCCCTGTCCAATATAAATCGAGATCAGAAGAAGTTTGAGAAAAATTGATCAGATTTGGTTGGACGAGGCGGGACAAGAAGGGAAGGCCCCTGCAGAGACAGGGGAACAAGCAGAGTTGTTTGCACATTATTTACTAAAGCAGGCAGCAAGAAATGAGGCTACTAAATCCTACCCTTTTCTTCTTATCATTTATTATTCTCACCTCACTGCACAGACCAACCTTGGCTTTCAAAAAGGTAAGCATTCAATCTTTCTGCCAATTAACAAGATAATTTTTTATGCTTGCACCTTTCCTCTTTCTTGTAATGTGAGCAGATATAATTTTGGTTCCTCTGTGTATGATGTCTCTGTAGTCATATGTTGTGTACTTGGGAGCACATTCACAAGGCCAGGAATTTACTTCGATTGATCAAAGTCTTGTGACAGATTCTCACTATGATCTTCTTGGATCATTCTTGGGAAGGTTAATGGATTTTTGAGTTGTATAAATTCTGATTTTCAATTATCTAGTTCCACATATGATTGCTTTTCCTTCTTTTATCTCGTTCTTGAACAGCCGAGAGTTCGCACAAGATGCCATATTTTACTCTTATACAAGGCACATCAATGGATTTGATGCAACTATAGAAGATGAAGTTGCTGCACAAATAGCTAGTTAAAACCATTCTCATTCTCATACTCCTCTGTTCTTGCTCTGTTTTCTCTCAGTTTCTTTTATATTGAACTTCTCAATTTGCTAATTATTGGGCTAATCCTTATCCGATATTGCACAACATCCAAAAGTAGTTTCAGTCTTCTTGAACACAGGAAAGAAGTTACACACAACTCATTCATGGAGCTTCCTCGGACTCGAGCAAAACGGATTAGTTCCTTCCGACTCAATCTGGAAGAAAGCAAGATTTGGGCAATATATAATTATTGGAAACCTTGATACTGGTAAATTATTTATTTGATTATAAATTCAATTTGCACAGATTAGATCTAGCTATAATTTCCTGTTTTTAGCATTGAAGAAGGGAGTGTAATTTGCCATTGATGAAATGTAGAATCATTGAATTAACCCTGCAATAGAAAATGAATATTACAACGAGTCCATGACATTTATGAAGGACAATGATGTTCAAGTAAATGTCACGATCATGAGTGACTTGAATTGATAGTAACACCCTAACACCCAGGCAAATCTCACATGCAAAACACGCGGGAGAGATGCTGGGTTGATAAGTTGGTGAATGTAAGGGCCCGGCCCACTACTGAAATTGTGCTCTAGGCCGAAGCCCTGACGGTTTAAAAAACGCGTACCAACCACCAACTTATAAACTCAGCAACTCTCCCGTATTTTGTGCCGATATGGATTTACCTAGAGTGTTACATTGCACTTCATATATTAGCGTGTCTTCTTATAGTTTCCATGTTATAAAGTAGGATTTTGGACTGATTCTTGAGCCCTTCATACAGATTTGAGTAAATTATTCCAATGATAATGAATTTTGCTTCACAAAATTTTAAATTAATTGCCATAATTTGGTCATTTTTATTGCAATTAAAATACCCAATTCCAGTGAGAAACCCACCAGGATTCTGACGTAACATTCAATTTACTGTAGAATTTTATTAAGAAAATTGAAGATTATAGTTTTTTTCAGTTGAAAAGCTGTTAGATTAGTTTTTGAGGTTTTTTCTTTTGGTATTGGACTCATTTTCTTTTGAAAATTTCGTATGAATATATGAAGGAAGCTTATTGGGGCAAGATACTTCAACAAGGGGTATGCCTCAGTGGCTGGTCCTCTGAATTCCACCTTCGATTCGCCTCGTGATAAAGAGGGTCATGGAACTCATACCTTGTCGACAGCAGGTGGAAATTTTGTAGCAGGAGCCAGTGTCTTTGGTTTAGGCAATGGAACAGCGAAAGGTGGTTCACCAAAAACACGAGTTGCAGCTTACAAGGTCTGTTATCCCCCATTTGGTTGAAATGAGTGCTTTGATGCAGATATCTAAGCAGCATTTGATACTGCAATAAGTGATGGGTATGATGTCCTGTCCGTGTCACTGGGAGGGGATCCTACACCATTTTTCCGTTGGTTCTTTCCATGCTGTAAAGAACGGGATTGTCTTCGTTTGTTCTGCTGGTAATTCTGGTCCTAATGATGCTATTGCCTCCAATCTTGCACCCTGGCAGATCACTGTTGGTGCCAGTACCATGGACAGGGAGTTCCCCAGTTATGTTACGCTTGGCAACAACATGACCTTCAAGGTTTTTTTTAAATTGGTTTCCCTTTCCTGCTAAATTAATATGTTTAGTCTTAGGAACTAATACGAATGTGTTTGATTTTGAAGGGAGAAAGTTTATCAAGAACAGCCCTGCCAAAGGATAAGTACTTCCCAATTATAAGTGCTTCAGATGCTAGAGCAGCTAATGCATCTGTGGAAGACGCGTAAGGATTGAACAAATTATGTTCGTAGTTTTCCTGATTTTCTTTCTGTGGCACCATCTGCATTGACATGTAATAATGCTGCAGGCTGCTGTGCAAAGCTGGAACACTTGATCCCAAGAAGGCAGAGGGGAAGATCTTGGTCTGCCTCCGAGGGGGAAATGCAAGAGTGGACAAGGGTGAGCAAGCTGCTCTGGCTGGTGCTGTTGGGATGGTTCTTGCCAATGATAAGGATTCTGGCAATGAAATTATTGCTGACCCTCACATCCTTCCTGCTTCTCATCTCAATTACACCAATGGTGTCGTTATCTTCGCTTACATTAACTCCATTAAGTGAGATGAAATCTCTGTAGTCTCTTATGTTTCTTGTACAAGGCCCACGTATATTTCTTAATTGCAATTAAATCTACAGGTCTCCCATTGCTTATATCACACCTTCAACAACGCAAATCGGCATAAAGCCAGCTCCCTTCATGGCAGCATTTTCCTCTAAAGGTCCCAACACCATTGCTCCAGAGATCCTCAAGGTTTCCCTACCCATTTAGTCTTCTTTCTCTTCAAACACAACAATTTATTTAGATACTAATTAAATAATCATTTCTCTATGTATTTTCAGCCTGATATCACCGCACCAGGAGTGAGTATCATATCAGCCTACACATAAGCAGAAGGACCTACAAATGAAGATTTCGATACCTGACGAGTTCTGTTTAACTCGGTATCAGGCACTTCAATGTCATGTCCTCATGTTTCAGGCATTGCTGGCCTTCTAAGAACTCTGCATCCGACCTGGAGTCCTGCAGCAATTAAATCAGCAATTATGACTACCGATGAGTGGTGAACACTGAACCTTTATTACCTTTCAGATTCAATGATTTGTTGGTTTCACATGAAAGACACATACTAGAAAGACATTAATCATTACAATGCCTATATATACTTCTCCCTGTACTTGGCAGCAATGACCCAGGACAATAACAGGGAGCCAATTCTGAATGCATTCTACACCAAGGCAACTCCATTCAGCCATGGAGCAGGACACATCAGACCAAACCAAGCTATGGATCCAGGGCTGGTTTATGACTTGTCTGTTTATGATCACCTCAACTTTCTATGCGCCATGGGGTATAACGCAACCGATATTTTATCATTCTCAGAGACTCCCTACAGATGCCCCTCCAAGGCCATTAATCTTGCCAATTTCAATTACCCTTCCACCACCATCCCTAAATTCAATCGCACGGTCACATTCACTCGAAGAGTTAAAAATGTTGGCAGTAGTCCAACTACTTACAAAGCTCGTATCATAAAACCAAGTGGGTTTTCCATTTCTGTTGAGCCAGAGGTGTTAAAGTTCAACAAGATTGGGGAAGAGAAGAGCTTTAGAGTTACCCTGAAAAGCAAACAATCGTCTGCAAGAAAGGATTATGTATTTGGAGAGTTGATTTGGTCTGATAATCAGCA
The DNA here is from genome assembly GCF_030052815.1 of Hevea brasiliensis. Taxonomy (NCBI): domain Eukaryota; kingdom Viridiplantae; phylum Streptophyta; class Magnoliopsida; order Malpighiales; family Euphorbiaceae; genus Hevea; species Hevea brasiliensis. The sequence continues at coordinate 9,164,284 of NC_079499.1, read as the reverse complement.
TTATGTTAGGAGTCCTATTGTAGTGAAGTGGTGAAAAGCAGCCAGTGATCTATGAAAATAGCAGATTAATTCACTATTACCATTCAATCCTGCTTAGAGGATATGATTATTCTTAGGAATTGCTAATGTTCCTAAGAAAAAGTTATTTGAAAAAAAAAAGTTATTTTCTTATTTTAATATTTTTATAACTTATATTTATCAAATTTTATTTTAAATTATTTTTTTAATATTTTTAATTAATATATTTAAAAAGGTGTTTTTCTTAACACTTCTTTGACTTTTTCAATATACAAAATCCTTAAAATTTATTGAGAATTTTCCTTTTTCAGAGGTGACAAGCTTAGTCAGCTAAGATGAATGTGCTTTTGAATTAGATGAAAGTAAATGTTTGGCAATCCATTCATAACGTAGAATTTAAGAGCAAATTGACTTTTATATATATAAAAAAATATGAAGATTAAATATAAGTTGAAAATGAGTATAAAGAATAAATCATAAGATACCAATAAAATGTATATAAATAAATTTTAATAAGATAAAAATTACCTTAATAATATTTATGCAGATTATTTTTCATCTTCTTCTAATGTCTTAGTTAGTAAAATATTATTTGACAAGTTTGAGAGAAAATCTTAGTTGAACATTGTGTCTTCTAAGAAGGTAACAAATTTGATTTTTTATTTGTGATGTTGATTTATATAGTTTATGACTATAACTTTTAATTTTTCTAGTATTAATTAAATTGTAACTATTGTTATAATTTTTTTATTAGAAGAAATTAAGTACATAATTTTATAATTATGGTGGACAATAAAAAGGTTAATATTAATTAAATTATAACTAGTATCATAAATTTTTATTATTTTTAAATGCCTTATAGGTCTCTCTCTCTCTCTCTCTCTCTCTCTCTCTCTCTCTCTCTCTCTCTCTTTATATATCTCTTTATATATATATATATATATATATATATATATATATATATATATATATGTGTGTGTGTGTGTGTGTGTGTGTGTGTGTATAAATATAAAGTAGGAAAGTATTACAAAGGGTAGGGGTGGCCACGGTTCAGGAACCGTCGGTTACGGTTCTTGAACCGCCGGTTTAGGTTCAATAAAATCATGAACCTAAACCAAACCGTCAGGGGACGGTTTGGAAGACGGTTCTTGAACCGTCGGTTCCGGTTTGAGCCTCGGTTTAAAAAGGTTTGAAGAACAGTTCCAAAAAAAAAAAACGGTTCAAGATAGTTTGGAAGTGGTTTAGGGATGGTTTAAGGGTAGCTTAGACAAAAAAAATTAGAGAAAAATTTTATTGATTCAAAATTTAAGTTATATTTGTAAAAATATTTTAATTTTTCTTAGAAATCTTTCAATCAAAATAAAATAAGAAAAAAAAAAAGAAAGAAAATAACTTATCTTTAAGAAAAATTTAATAAATAAAGAATTGAACCTGATTAAAAAACTAGAGATGAAATTAATTTTTTTAAAGAAATTAGCAAAAATTGTATGAACTTAATTTTGGCTAAATATCCTTTTAGGATTTAGAAGAATAAAAATTTCTAGTTCTATTACTTGCCTTTTTTAAAAAAATTATATAATAATTGATAATTAAAAAGTATAAAACAGAAAAAAAAATTAAAATAGAAGGTATTAAAAATTTTATTGAGGATTTAAAGTAATAACAAAGTAATTGAGATAGTATTGAAAATTTCAGTAAGTATATAAAATAATAAAGTAGGAAAATTGAAAGAGTATTGGAAATTAAAATGAGTGTAGAAAATAATTATTTAGAGAATTTGAGAAAAACTGAAAAAATATTAAGAATTGAAGAAAATGCAAAGAATAATTGTGTAGAGAATTAATGATATATATAAATGAATTAAGAGTAATGTAACATATTTATTGAATTTTTTTATATTTAAATCTCCGGTTTATTCGGGTTTGAAATTATTGATTCAATCCGGTTCGGAACCACCAGTTCACGGTTCTTAAAAAATATGAACCTGAACCAAACCGTAGAAGGACGGTTTCGGTCCGGTTCGAAGCCGATTCCGATTTTGATCGGTTTTGGTCTGGTTTTGACCGAACCGGTTCCGGTTTAGTTCCGGTTCAAAATCGGACCGTGGCCACCCCTAACAAAGGGAATGCTATGTAGCACTTTCTTTATAGAGCTTAACCTTCTATAAATAACTTTTTTTTATACTAATTATTATTTAATTCTTTTTTATTTTATTTTAATTATCATTATTATTTATAACAATACCTTAACATTTATTATTTAAATTATTATTTTCTTTAAAATGTGATTTTTAAAAATTAAGACATTTTATGATTAAATGTAATTTTAAAAATTATTTATATTATTTTTTTATAAATTTATTTATGCAAAAACATTATTTACAACATATCATTCTCCATAATAATAATAATAATAATAATAATAATAATAATAAATAATAATTATAATAATAATAATTTAAAATTAAAAATAATTTAGTAGATAACAACAATAACAATACTCCCCCTGTCCATAAATAATAGCTATATTCGGAGTTTTTACAGTGATTAAGAAAACGATTGGACAACTCATTTTCATAAAAAAAATAATAATAATAATTTACTTAATTGCCATTTCTTGGAAATCTAAAGAAATGAATATTAACGTGACAAACAGCTGGTTTAATTAAGAATGAAGTGATAATATTAGTTCTAGAAAATTGTATAAATATTTATCATATTTTATAGAGATAAAGGATGAGATTAGAAAAAAAAATAATTAATTCTCCTTGGTCTTCTACATGTGGCAGATAATTTTAGATAAAATAAAAAGCCAAATGTGACTATTATTTATAGATGGATGGAGTAATAGTAATAAAAAGGTTATTGATGGCTATTAATATATATAAAAAAATAACTATTAGCTTGTGATCTCATAATCAATTATCATATAATTTAGTTAGTCTTAAATTATTTCATATCTTTAATGTAATGACCTAAACTAGGGACTATTACTGGTACTAGGAATCGAGTCAACTTAAGGCCGCTGGAACCCGTAGCAAGCCTGAAACCTGTGAAACATGTATACATTCCTACATCTCACCATCTTAATATATATTAAACCATTACACCTTGATTTTTTTATCCATACATAAACATTTAAAACATAGTAATGGTTCATAATTTGAACCTTAACATACATAAGATTCAAAGTATAATAGTTCAACATGCATACCCTTAAAAGGGTTTACACAATATAAACATCATTATACAACAATCATTACATTTGTTCTTAAATCACCAATACAGTACTATCCATTTATAAGTTACAAGCCCATCTACCTATACATCATACATAAAGAAGGGCTAAGACAATCCTTGAAGCTCTCTCTTTGAAGAACTCTTCTAGTCCTGCAACTTTGCACCTAGGGGTTAGGGGAATGGGGTAAGCTTATGCAAGCTTAGTAAGTAAACTAATCATCATTAATTATATCATTCATTCAGACATGTGTAATGCATCATTCACATGGATTTTTACATCACAAATATTTCACATAAGATAGACATTATCACCAATAACTCCCCAAACTTTTCGTTTAAATATGACATGTGTCATGTACCCAGGGCAACTATCAGATCTCCCTTGAAGGGCAATGTCAAGATCTCCCCTTAGTATTTATTTATGGATCCATAACATACGTAACATTATATAACATAACATGGGAGGAGTAATGGGTCATCCAATATCCATCAATACACCAATAGCAATTTATGCAATTATGCAATATTTTCGTGTTCTAGATATATACATTTTAAATAAATATGACATGATGCATGAGGATGCTCATTAATTACCTATAAATAGTTTCATTTTATTAAGGTTAGAGTTACTCACCTCTTGTAGCCTATCAACCTCCTTACTTGAACAGGAGCTATCCTTAGATCCTTACTCTTCCGAATCCCTCAAGCCCGATCCTATAAAATCGAACCCTAGAGTGTTATACAAGGCTCTAAAACTCTATACATAAACATCCTATTCTAGGCCCTTAGGATCCATGAAATTAGGTTTTAAAACTTTAAAATCAAAGGAGAAAATAAGAGGGCAGAACTAAATTCGACTACTGGAACCTTGGATTTCGACTGTCAAACCTTGAAATGTTAGGTGCCCATTTTGGACAATAGTCACTGTGGTTGCCGAAGTCTGGTACTTTAGCTATTGAACTTGGAAAATTTCTAGATTTTCTTAGAAAATGCAAGTTTCGGCTATCAAACTTTTGACTTTCGGCAACCAAACCTGGAAATTTCTAAAATTTTTATTTAAGTTTAATTTAATTTAAAAATTAAAATCTATGAATTAAATTTCTTAATTTAAATAAAAAATCAAGAGTTCAATTTCTTAATTTTGGTACTAAATTTTTTAATTTAAACCCAAAAATAAATAAACTCAATTGAGCTTAAATTGAACCTTCTTGATTAAATTAGATAAAAAGTTAAAAATAATTTAAATGGAACTTCTCCAATAATTACATGAGTGTAATTAAGCTATAAGTTGAATAAAATTAAGGTATCATGCTATTAAAATTAAAAAAATATATTTTAAAATGCCAAAATGCAAAATTATATATATATATATATATATATATATATATATATATATATATATATATATATATATATATATATGGAGAAGAAGAATTCTTATTGAGTCAGTAAAAGAATTTTTTTTTAATGAAATTTAACAAAATAAATGATTCATCATTATATCCGCATCAAATCATAAACACTAGGTAATCAATAGTTTAATTTAGAGGTAATAAATTTTATTTTGATGTATGTAATTCAAAATTAATAATTTATTTTAATTTACATAAAATTTTATAAAATTTGTAAAAATAAAAATTAATGCAATAATTTTAAATTTTGAAAATAATTTGATTAATTTAAATTTTAACTTAAAAATTAAAAACAAAAATTAAGTTTTTAGAAAAATTAATAAATGTTGATTTGAAATAATATACAACTCATAAATTATGTCAAATTTAATTTAAAATTATTATTTATGAAATTCAATAAATAATTTAAAGAAAATTAAAATCTAAAATGATTTGAATTTATCTAAATAAAATGAAATTTGAAATAATTTATAATTTAAGTAATTGGATGTGTATTTAAACCCGCATGATTTGACTGCTTGCCGACTCTTGTTGGTTTTTTTTTTTTTTTTTTTCTTCGAAACTCCGTTGGTAGCTGTATGACACCACAGGTTAGCTACTTTTCAATGATATAAAAAGTCTAAATTATTATTTATTATTTATATTTTAATGAAATTAATTATTTTATTTTTATATTTTAAAAAATATATTATTTAATTTTATATTTTATTTATTAAATTTTTTTATTAATTAATATTAATTAAATTATTATTTAATTATAATTAAATTAATTAAGTAATCTCCACATTTTAAAAAAAATATAATAGTTATCATTTATAATTTAATTTATTAATTATTTAATTTTATAATTATTTTTTATATTTAAATTACTTAAATTATCTCTCCTTATTTCTCTCTTATTCTATATTATATCTCTTTACAAGTTTTTTTTCCCTCTATAACCACACTCTTTTCTCTCTTTTTTGATAAAAATGACACAAATTGTCTACATAAAAAAATTAATTAATTTTTTAAAATTTTAATAATCAAGAAAAATTATTTTTCAATAAAAAAATATAAAAATATGTCCAAGAAATTGAAATTTAAAATAAATATATAAAAATTCATATTTAATCGCTACATAGCAAAATTTTTATTTTTATCTAATAATATATTTTTAAAATAAATAAATTAACTAATTAATTTATTAAAATAGAGAAATTAAATAATATTTTTTTCTAAATTCTGAAATTAATTAATTAGGTTCCTAAAAAACTAGAAGTATTAAATATTAATTTAAATAACATGAATAATAAAAAATTTAATAGAATAATTAAATTATTTAAAAAAAATAAAATACATAAATTTAATAATATATTTTTTAAAGTATAAAAATCAAAACTTGATGCAGACAATTTATTTTTAAAATAAATAAATCAACTAATTAATTTATTAAAATAGAGAAATTAAATAATATTTTTTTTCTAAATTCTAAAATTAATTAATTAGTTTCCTAAAAAACTAGAAGTATTAAATATTAATTTAAATAACATGAATAATAAAAAATTTAATAGAATAATTAAATTATTTAAAAAAAAATAAAATACATAAATTTAATAATATATTTTTTAAAGTATAAAAATCAAAACTTGATGCAGACAATTTATATATTTTCCTTAGAAAAAAGATATACTGTTGTCCCAAAATAGTTCAGGGGGGTGAATTGGACTTAAATAATTTTTTGACCATTGCTTGTAGCCTAATGAAAAATTGTGGCTCTGTTCAACTAGGTGCTCCTTTATATATAATGAAAGTGATATGTATTTCAATGATGTGTCCCTACATTGCAATTCAAGTTTCAATCAATATTTAAACCGATTTTTAACATAACATGCATCACAAAATATTCAACTAAATTCTCAACCTACTTAATATATCCTCAAGTATATCAACTCAATCTATTCAATTAACACTCAATATCATGCAGAGAAATTAAATTACACAAAAGTAAAGAGATTAAGGTTAGAGAGATCAAACACAATGATTTTTATAGTGGTTCGGCTTAACTAGCCTACATCCACTCTCTCAAAGAACACTCTTTGAGTCTTCTCTCCACTATTTGCTCTTTTAAAGGCAAGAGCCCAAAAGCCCTTTATAACTTTTTCAACCCCAAGCTTTTACCAAGATAGCTTGAACCCTTGACAAGTGATATCTCAAGCACTCACACTCTCAAGCTTCAATAGGTGCTTGTACAACCTCTCTTAAATGCAATTTAATGTTTTAATACTCACTCTTACTCAATACAAATCAAACTATAAAGAAGAGATGAGTTAATTTGTCAATGGTAGCTCAAAGACTTTAAAGCTCTTGAATGAAAGCAATAAATGAAAAATCAAGATTGGAGTGCAAATGTAAGCTTTCATCAAAAATAAAATGAAGTAAAGAAAGTGTATTTATAGTCCCAAATCATTTTAAATCGTTTGAAACCTTTTTGGAAAGTTATACACTCTGTTCTAGGAAAAATAGCCATTGTTTTGTCTTTTTGTGCGAAGTTGAGCAACTCTGATCATTTAGCAAACTAATGAAATTTTGGTGACAGTAGTAAACTAATTAGCAAACTAATTAAATTTTGGCGACAGTAGTAAACTAATTAGCAAACTAATATTTTAGCAAACACATTAGCAAACTAATATTTTAACAAACAAGTTAGCGAACTAATTTACCAGTTGCTTGTCTCAAATTGTAATATTAAAAAAATCTGATTTAGACCTTAAGAAAAATATATATATTCCAATAGTAATATCCAAGGTCATGATGAGAGAAAATTTTATAAAATAATTAAAAGAAAATTTTAATTTTGAGCTCCATTTGACTAAACTTTCATCTATTCTTTTTACACAAGTCCTAGGACTCAATTTCTAACTCTATGACTTTCATACCTTTACTTTGAGTCTTGGCTTTCATAATCTTATTCTTTCTCATCTTGGATTTGTCTTGAGATGCCTTTGAGTATTCTTCCTCCTTAGATGCAACTTCAAAGATTCTTTATGAATAAGAGAAAGAATCTACACATCACTTTAAAGTTGAGTTAGATAGATTCTGTTTGAGTTTTGTTATCATCAAAATCAATTCTCATTTTGAGCTACACGGGGTCAACAATCTCCCCCTTTTTGATGATGACAAAACTCAATTGAATCATCAATCAAAAATAAATAAAAGTATGCGTAAGTTGATGTATAACCAAGCAAGTTAGTATGCGGAAAATACTCCCCCTAAATATATGCACACAAGTTAAAAAAATATTGTCAGTTATACAAAACTCCCCCTGAATTTATGCTACAAAGCATGTTCATAAGATATTCACAATTTCAATATGCAAAATGTTAAACTTAATAATTTGCACATAAACATACTTCTCAAAGTATAAGCACATATCCATTCTATTCTCCCCCTTTTTGTCTTCATCCAAAAAGGAAACAGGATATATTAATCAAAAAAGAATCAAGTTAGCCCAAACTTAAAAGCAGTAAAGTAAACAGTAGCAAACTGAAAGATCAGTCAATAATAGTAGTAAACATACTAGTAAACTAAAAATGCAGATAGGAAACTAAAAATCCATATTATTTTCTAATCATTAAGTCTTTTGCTCCTTCGAATAGCTTTGGAAGGCACTATCTTCTTCCTGGAAGGTTTAGCAGCAGGTGGCTGAGAACTTTGGTCAGCTAAATGCTCATGCTCCTGTGGCTCATCCTCATCAAATGGGGTTTGAAGGGCAGCAGCTAGAGTCTGGTATGGATTAGACACCGTAGACTTAGATCTTTTTCTACCTTTCTTGGCTAGAGGTGCGGTAGCTGCAGAAGGTTGAGATGGAGCACTTTCTCGTTGATCCTTTAGAGAGGCTTCCTTTTTCTGTGTAGAGTCAACTGTAGGGTCCATAATTTGTTCACTCTCAAGCTCAATAGCTGGCTCACTTATAGGTTCTACAACCTGTTCACTAATATGCTCAACAGGGGCTTCAGCTACAGGTTCAACTTCAGGTTCAACAACCTGTTCACTTTCATGTTCCACAGCAGCAGTAGACTCACCAAGCCCAGTACCTCCACACTCAACATTACCATGAGCAGAAACATGAGTAGCAGGAGAAGAAGAATCACTTGCAGGTATATCAGTCTCAACTTTGGTTGGGAAACCAGTTTCCCTTGCCTGCTAAAGATCTGCAATCTGTTTCTTTAACTCCTCATTTTGAGTAAGCAAATGACTCACTTTGTAATCAACAACATCCATAAATTTTCTCAGAAGTTCAATAGACTGATTTGTTGTACTGAATTTCTCATTAATAGAAGTTCTTAGCTCTTGAAGTTCACTCATAATCTCACTTTGAGAATCTGAATCAACTTTAGCTGAGGAAGATCCACTTTTTTCAAAGCATTTCTTTCTTCCATCAGTATCAGAATGAATTTCTCTAAGCACAATCAAATCTGTCCTAGAACTCTCCTTAGAGACATTTATATCCAACTCTTTAAACAAGGCAGTCAAGAGATGTGCATAAGGCAATTTACCAATCCCATAAGCTTTACACATATTCTTGAAAATCAGATATGCCAAATTCATTCTTACTTTGTTAACAATATGCCACATGATGCACATATCCAAGTAACTCAAATATCCATAGCTGCCAGATTTAGGACAAAAAATATAATTCACCATACTGTGAATAATCTTAATGTACTGAAAAGCTTTTGTACCAGTGGACTTTTCACTAGTGGCAGTATTGGTAGGAAAGACTTCATTTTCAAATTTAGCCAAGTTAAAGCCTCGAACTCTAGCAACATCTCTATGAGTAGAGATTTTATTTCCATCATTCGGCAATTTTAAAACCTTAGCAATCAACTCAACAGAAATGACATATGCACTATCATTCAAGGAGACTTTAAATCTGTCTTCTTCATCAACTATTCTTAGAGTTCTATAGAATTCTTGGACTAATTTAGGGTAATAAGAATTAGTGCATTCACAAACGTTCATCCATTCTTGAAATTCAAAGAGTTCCTTGAATTGAAAATTTACCTGATCAAAATTATCCCATTTAATGAACTTACAATCAAGCAGTGCTTTGTCAACAGAACCCGAAGATTTTGCAGCACCCTTTTTGCGTTGAGTATCAATCCCGTGCATTTTTCTCCCCTTTTTCTTTTCTGGTGCCGTCACAGCAGGTTCTACTACCTTAGATGGGTCGGAGGATACACTAGTCGATTCAATTTCTGGTGTTTTCTTCTTTTCCTTCAATTTCTTCCTTAATGCGGCAACAGGGAGTTCTTCAGATGGCGACGAGGATGACGAAGCAGCAACAGCAGCAGGAGTTTTTCGTTTGGTGCGAGCCATAGATGGGGAACCAGAGACGATGAAGAATAGGGAATTTTAAAATGGCTTCTGGTGCAGTGAGGAATGAAAGAGAGATGAGAGATTTAATTGATGATTGGAGAGTGAGATAGGCGTTCTGATGAATATGGGTCAATGTTAGAGGCAAGAAAATTTGGAAGAGTAATGCCGTAAACCAATGCAGTGGAGAGAGAGATTCGGGTATGAAAAAAAAATTGATAGGTGACGGTTTTGTGTAGCAGTGGTTAATGTTTCTTGAGTCCCGCGCTTTTCCTCTTCTAGTGTACCTTATCTGAATTTTATTTTTATTTCAAATGTATCTATCTATCTCTATATATATGTATATATATCTATATATCTAACACAATAAGGAAAATGTGAATAGCTAAGTGCATTGATTGGCGCGCAGAGAATTCAAAGCACAATCACATTTTGGTTTGGAATTTGAACTGTACACGATACAACAAACTAATTTTAGTCATGCAACATTAGCATACAACTTAGTAAACTAATATCTCGAGTATACAAATAAGTTAGCTAATGTTATTTAGAGTTTTATTAGCAAATTTATATCACAGCAAATTACTCACACATTGGATAATATGCAGATATATTAAATTAAATTTCAAGTGGTTCGCTCATGCCAATTTCCCTTCTAATTTTACAAAAGGTTTCCTCATTAAGTGGTTTTGTAAAAATATCAGCAAGTTGATTTTCAGAGGCCACAAATTCAATTTTGATATCTCCATTTTGAACATGATCTCTAATAAAATGATGTCTGATCTCAATATGTTTTGTTCTTGAATATTGGACTGGATTCTTGATCAAGTTTATGGCACTTGTGTTGTCACACCTGATTGGAACAAGATTATATTTTAAACCAAAATCTTCTAATTGTTGTTTCATCCATAAAATTTGAGCAACACAACTACCAGCAGCTATATATTCTGCCTCAGCTATAAACAGAGCTACTAAAGTTTGTTTCTTACTGTGCCAAGAAACTAATGCAAGACCAAGAAATTGACAATTACCTGAAGTACTTTTTCTATCCAATCTACTTCCAGCAAAATCGAAATCACTATAACCAACAAGATTAAATGATTCACATTTTGGATATCATAAACCAATTGAGTGCGTGCCAATGAGGTATTTGAATATTCTTTTAACTGCACTTAGATGGGATTCTTTTGGACATGATTGAAATCTTGCACACAAGCAAACACTAAAGTGTATGTCTGGTCTAGATGCAGTAAGGTATAAAAGAGAGCCAATCATACCTCTATAAAGCTTTGTATCTACTTCTTTACCTTTTTCATCATTGTCCATTTTAATTGTTAAACTCATAGGAGTGCTCATGCTCTTCAAATCTTCCATTTTAAATTTCTTCAACATATCCTTGATGTACTTTGATTGATTTATGAAGATGCCATCTTTCATTTGCTTAATTTGAAGTCCAAGGAAGAATGTGAGCTCCCCCATCATGCTCATCTCAAATTCATTCTGCGTAATCTTAGAAAATTTCTTGCAAATAGATTCTTTAGTAGCACCAAAAATTATATTATCAACATAAATTTGCACAATGAGCATATCATTATGATGCTTCTTAACAAAAAGTGTTGTGTCCACTTTGCCTCTTTGGAAATCATTTTATAAAATGAATTTACTAAGCTTTTCATACCATGCTCTAGGAGATTGTTTTAAACCATATAAAGCTTTAGTAAGCTTATAAATATGATTTGGATGCTCATGATTTCCAAAGCTCAGAGGTTGTGCAACATACACCTCCTCATCAATATAACCATTTAAAAATGCACTCTTGACATCCATTTGATAAAGCATAAAATCCTTGTAACATGCAAAGGCACATAACATTCTAATATCTTCAATTCTAACAACCGGAGCAAAGGTTTCATCAAAATCAATCCCTTCCTCTTGGTTGTAGCCTTGAGCCACTAGTTTAGCTTTCTTTCTAACAACATTGTCTTTTTCATCCATTTTGTTTCTAAAAACCCATTTAGTACCAATAATTGAATGATTTTTTGGTTTAGGCACCAAATTTCAAACTTTATTTCTCTCAAATTGATTTAGCTCTTCTTGCATGGCAAGAATCCAACTTTCATCATTTTGAGCTTCTTCAAAACATTTAGGTTCAATTTGTGAAACAAAGGCAACATCACCAAAATATCTTCTCAATTGTCACCCCAAATTTTTAAATTTATTATTTTGTGAGTAATATTAATGTTTTAATTTTATTTAAATTTTAGGAAATTATTTGAAAATTTTTGGATTTTAGAAATCGGGTTTGATTTTCTGAAAATATAAAACTTTGATGATTTTTAAAAATTAATTTAAAGACCACGTGGCAAAACTAAAAATATATTTGGATTCTATGGATTTTTCTGAGTTTTCTGGAATTTTTTCGAAATTTTTGGACCTCGTTTTTGGTCCCAAGGCAAAGCAAAAATTTAATTTTGGGTACCCTGAATCGAATAGGCCGAATAGAACCGGACCAGCTCCTTCTCTTCTTCTTTTTCTTCTCGCGCGCGTTTCCTTTTCTCCTCTCTCTCCCGTTTTCTCTCTCCTCCCTCACCCCCAGGCCGCGCCGCTGCCTTTCCACCTCGCCGACGCGCCACCCCAGTGCCTCCCCACGGCCGGCCGTCGTCCCAGGTGGCCGTCTTCAGCTTCCCGACCAAAATCCAGCCGATCCGGCCACCAATTGGGCTGGGTCTTGTGTCAAACACCATCTACACTGCGAGAGCTTTCTATAGATACTAAGACACCAAAATCCATTGTGCGGTTTGTCCAATTTTTATCCAGGAAGTTTTAGCCTATTTTGACTTTTGGGCTAGATTTCTCACAAATCGTGAACCCCACGAGGAAACTGAGAGTACCAGAGCGCTCCACTCGTCGAGAGCTTCGCGGCAATATAAATTTCAAAATTTTCTGACACCGTTTTTTGGTGGGTCCCACGAAACTTCGTAGCGTTTTTTCGAGCATTAAATGAGCTTAGAAAATTTCGTAAAAATTTTATACTAACCCCCGTATTGTGGGCTTCGTATAGGTACCTTCAATTCGCTGAAATTTGACAGTTGTCCGAGTCTGTGAATTTCCGACCAGACAGACTGGCTACCGAAAAAGTCTTAGAATTGGATCGAGATTTTGGCTACCTCACCATTGTCAGATGCCCCGAGCTCGTTTCCGAGATTGGAATGGGCATAGGTAAACCTGAACCTTACTTTTTCGTAATTTTCTAGTGCTTAAATGGGATTAAAAATCCATAAAATATTCGTGATAGCTCAGAAAATTATGATTCTTTTTGCATTAGCCTAGTAATATTGCTAAGGACAACGGGGCAAAGTTTTAGAATTTTTAGAGTTTATTTGGGTAGTTTTTGCAAAAAGGGTTAATTATAAGGATTAAACTGTAATTTTACATATTGTGATTGATGACTGTTTAGATGGGCCCAGGAGGGGCTATGTGATATGATTGAGTTGTGGGTGTATGGTTGGTGGATATAGAAGTGTGTTTTAAACCCATTTGCAGGTTGGGTAGGTCATAGGTATAGGGGAGACTCTGCCGGATTTTTGGCACGGCTTAGGACGTCTTTGGTCTTTTTCTTAGTTTGTATTGACTCAAATTTATTAAATGATTGTAATAAAATTGTCAGATGAGCTGGGATAGCCTTCTTCCTCCGCCCAGCCGCCACAGTGACTGCTGTCAAGTCTGTGAGTAAAATATTAATTTTAATTGTAATTTCGATATTATTATATGTTCAAGTATGCCCATGCATCACTTATATGTATATATCTATGTAGTTAAACTCTAGGCACGTTTTATGTTGCATTTACAACTGTTAAAGTGCCATGAATGTTGTTGTGGTAATTTGGAGCAGTGTGCGTGCGTTGGCGTGCGTGTGATGTGGTGTTGGTTATGGATATGACAGATAGACACATCTTGAGATCTTCGCTGGGACCCGGTCCTTCTGGGTAGACACGGCTTGAGTTCTTCACTGGGACCCCGATTTGGTTTATTAAGCGAAAGTTCGGCTTGAGTTCTTCGCTGGCACAAGTTGGATTAAAGAGAGCTGTATAGGGGATCAGCTCCCATATATTTATGATTTGACATTACTGGGTGTGTGAGTGCTCCAAATTACCTTTTTGCTGTTATGATGTGAAAATATTGCTGATGTTGCATTTCACTCTGCAGAGTGCATTAGCTTTAGATAGTTATAGAGATTATGGTTAAAATTGATATTTTACTCTCTAAGTTAAACGCTCACTTCTGTTCATTATTTTTCAGGCTACAGGAGGATTTTTATTGTGGTTAACCTGTTTTTCTCCTTTGCAGGTTGTTTATTAATGTTTGTGTAATTCTTTTAACTCCTAGAATTTCTGCATGTGTTAGAAATATTTATTTGTTTTGGGGACTGTAATATAATTGTCATGTTGACCCTGTAAACTTATTATTATATGCATGTTTATTGGACTGGATGAGGGAGCTGAACTCCCATTTATTTTTATGACATTTGAGTATGTGGAGGGTGAGCTGAGCTCCCCAATTGATTATATATTGTGTTTACAAGTCGGGTGAGTCAAAAACTCTCCATTGAAATGTCCACTTTATGGCCGGACTTTGTTCGGTTGAATTCTTAAAATTGGGCCCAAATGGGCCTTAGAGTTGGGTTAAGGAATAATTAGGCTTACTAAGGGCCTCGGGGGCTTTAGGCTGGCCCAAGTCCTAGTGCCGGTCCGGCCCATAGGTTGGATTGTGACAAAATGTGGTATCAAAGCTTAGGCTCCAGATTCATAGGAAATAATTGTCTAAAGTGTTGGGAAGAGTCTACTAGGAGTCACATGCGGAAAATAGGGTCCACATTCGTCTTGTATTGTCATCTTTGCTTCTAGTTTTTGCTTCATATAATTATGTATAAATATGAGTCTATAGAGCTATGTAACATGCTGTTTTGAATTTTGTGGGCTAATGCTGCTGAATTTCAAGAAAATGCGTAGAAGCAGGAGAGCTGCCACTGCACCAAAACCAGATGTGCCTGACGAGGTGTCGGCATAGGATGAGGCACCTGCCCCGAAGAGGCGGGGTAGGAGGCCTAAAGCTGCTTAAGTAGAAGAGCAGCTGCCACCAGTTCAGGATCAATCTTTTATGGCACAGGGTCCCATGGACCCAATGGCAGCTACTCTAGCTGGTTTGTAGAGAACCATCGATATGATGGCACAGTATATGGTCCACCCTCCCCAGCATCAGCAATCCACTGCACCAAGAGGGAAACCTTACAAACAGATAATCAATTTCAAGAAGTTGGTGCCTGGTGCTTATGATGCGTCAGACGATGCATATCGATTTTTGGATTCCTACAGACAGGCAGGAACAGAGTTGCAGTTGACTGATAGAAGACTTATAGAGTGTATGCAACATGTCATGGGGCCTATGCCTAGACAAGGGATGAATGACTACATATTACCTCGGGTGGAAGGTTTTTTATGGACCCAGTTTGTGGAACTGTTTGTCAACTGATTTGTACAAGAAAGTTTTAGAGATCAAAAGCAGTGGGCCTTTGAGGCCTTAAGGTAGAATGGCAGGTCTGTAAATGAATATGCTATAGAATTTTTGGAACTGAGCAGGTATGCTCCTACAGCAGTAGCTACATAAACTATGAAGGTGAAGAGGTTCCTAAAGGGGCTTGACAGGAGGTATGCAAACCTGGCCATGATGTCTGATCAGTCTTTTGATGTGGTGGTTGATCGAGCCAAACAGATTGAGATTAGCTATGCTATGGATGACAGCGAAAGGGCAAAGAAAAATAAAGCAGAGGGTTCTTCAGGTATTCCCCATATGGGTGCTCTGGATAGCGGAGGCCAGAGTAATTACAGAGGAAGAAGTAGGAACAAGAAGAGTGGTTTTAAACACAAATCTTGAGGATTCAGACCAGGGTACGGATCCAGCAGTGGTCATAGTTCAGGATATAATAGTTCTGGGTCTGGTTCAGGATCCTCCTTTGCACCTTGTACACAGTGTGGAAGAGGACATTCAGGACCTTGTATGATGGGTTCAGGAGTATGCTTCAGATGTGGCCAACAAGGTCACTTTGCTAGGGAATGCCCCGCGTTCAGCGACCCACAGATGGGGTCACAAGGTTCTATTGCAAATGTTCCTCATCAGTTGTATCCTGGTGCTTCCAGCATGGCAGGCAGTCAGTTCAGTGGCCAACAGAGCCAAGGACAAGGGGGATGTGGATTTGGAGGCAGATCAGGGGGTAGAAGTCAGTATCAGGGTTCTACAACGCAGTGTAGGGGTCAAGCTCAGGTTTTCACCCTGACCCACCAGATGCTCAGGCTTCCAATGCAGTTGTGGCAGGTATTCTTCTAGTTTGTTCCTATGAGGCTCGTGTTTTGATAGATCCAGGTGCTACGCACTCATTTGTCTCCCCAGTGTTTGCCATGAGATTGGGTAGGAACCCTACAACTTTAGAATGCCCTTTGTCTATAGCTACCCCACTTAGTGACAACATAGATGTAGATATGGTTTTTTCGGGTAGCCCAGTAGTAGTGGATGGAAAGATCCTCCCAGCAGACTTGGTTCCTCTACCGGTAATGGATTTCGATGTAATCTTGAGAATGGATTGGTTGGCAACTCATTATGCCACTTTAGACTGCAAGAACAAAAAGGTGTATTTCCACATACCTGGTGTAGAAGAGTTTAGCTTTGATGGTGACAGGAGCGTGGCTCCATATAATTTGGTGTCAGCAATTAGTGCTAGAAAAATGTTGAGCCGTGGATGTCAAGGGTATTTGGCATTGGTGAGAGATACATCTGTAGAAGGTGTCAACATGGAAAATGTTCCTGTTGTCAGAGAATTCATGGATGTCTTCCTTGAGGAGCTTCCAGGGTTGCCACCAGGAAGGAAAATAGAGTTCTGCATTGATGTTGTTCCGAGTACAAACCCCATATCAATGCCGCCTTACAAGATGGCACCAGCAGAATTGAAAGAGCTAAAGGAGCAACTACAGGAGCTTTTGGACAAGGGTTTCATACGTCCGAGCACTTCACCCTAGGGTGCTTCTGTTCTAATTGTGAGAAAGAAAGATGGGTCCTTGAGGTTGTGCATTAACTATGGACAGCTGAACAAGGTGACTGTGAAGAACAAGTATCCACTTCCTCGGATCGATGATCTGTTTGATCAGCTCCAAGGGGCTATATTCTTTTCCAAGATAGACCTGCGATCAGGCTACCATCAGTTGAGAATCAGGAATGAGGATGTGTCCAAAACAGCATTTAGGACTAGATATGGTCATTATGAGTTCTTGGTGATGTCTTTTGGACTCACTAATGCACCAGCAGCCTTCATAGACTTAATGAACAGGGTGTTTAGGCCATTCCTAGACCGTTTTGTCATCGTATTCATAGATGACATTTTGGTATACTCTCAGATCGAGGAAGAACACGTGTGGCACTTGAGGATGGTGTTGCAGACTTTGAGGGAGCACCAGCTATATGCCAAATTTTCAAAATGTGAATTTTGGCTAGAAAGCATCTCATTCTTGGGACACGTGGTTTCTAGTGAAGGCATTCAAGTAGATCCCAAGAAAATTAAAGCTATAACTGATTGGCTTAGGCCTACAATAGTCACTGAGGTGCGAAGTTTTCTGGGTCTAGCTGGCTACCATAGGCGTTTTGTGTAAGATTTTTCTAGGATAGCGGCTCCCCTAACTAAGTTAACTCGGAAGAATGCTCCATTCATTTGGACAGATGACTGTGAGGAGAGTTTCCAGAAGCTTAAAGAGTGTCTAGCCACCGCCCCAGTGTTGACACTACCGATGAGTGGTGAAGGATATACCGTGTACTATGATGCCTCCAGAGTTGGCTTAGGGTGTGTTTTGATACAGAATGGAAAAGTAGTGGCTTATGCTTCAAGGCAGCTGAAGAGGCATGAACGTAATTACCCCACCCATGATTTGGAAATGGCGACTGTAGTCTTTCCACTAAAAATCTGGAGACACTACCTGTATGGTGAAGTGTGCGAGATGTACACTGACCACAAGAGTTTGAAGTACATCTTCCAACAGAGGGATTTAAACTTGAGACAGAGGAGATGGATGGAGCTTCTGAAGGACTATGATTGCACCATCCAGTACCACCCTGGGAAGGCCAATATAGTAGCAGATGCTTTGAGCAGAAAATCTCCTGGCAGCTTAGCGCACCTATCAGCGGAGAAGAGACCGTTGATTCAGAAAGTACATGAGTTGATGGATCAAGGTCTAATCCTAGATCTTTCAGATGAGGGGGTATTGTTGGCTCATTTTTCAGTGAGACCAGACCTACGAGATAGAGTCAGAGTTTCCCAGCACAGAGACCAACAATTGATGAAGATCATAAAAAGAGTACAGCAGGGTGAAGGTGGTGAGTTTGGATTTGCCAATAATACCGCCCTAGTGCAAGGTTCTAGGATATGTGTGCCCAATGTGGACAATCTCAGAAATGAAATCATGCAAGAGGCACACTATACACTATACAATGTCCACCCAGGCTCCACCAAGATGTACCATGATGTGAAAGATAGCTATTGGTGGAATGGCATGAAGAGAGACATAGCAGACTTTGTGTCCAAGCGCTTGACTTGTCAGAAGGTGAAGTTTGAACACCAGAGACTGTCAGGAAAGTTGCAAGAGCTCCATATCCCAGAATGGAAGTGGGAGATGATTACTATGGATTTTGTGACTGGGTTACCTCGTACCACGTGAGGATATGATTCGATATGGGTAATTGTAGATCGCCTAACTAAATCAGCTCACTTCTTGCCTGTGAAGACCACATATTCTGTTGCATAGTACGCTCGACTCTACATTCGAATAATAATCAGATTACATGGAATTCCTACTTTCATAATATCTAACAGAGGGCCCCAGTTCACTTCTCGATTTTGGAGGAAGTTGCAGGAGGCACTTGGCACACAGTTGAACTTTAGTACCACTTTCCACCCTCAGACAGACGGACAGTTCGAAAGGACAATCCAAACACTAGAAGACATGCTTCGCATGAGTGTTTTGGATTTTGGAGGTCAATGGGATAATCAGCTACCTTTGGTGGAGTTTGCCTACAACAACAGTTACCATTCCAGCATAGGGATGGCACCCTATGAGGCACTATATGGAAGAAAGTGTAGGTCTCCTCTGTTTTGACGGAAATGGGAGAAGTGAAGGTGCATGATATAGACCTAGTGTAGTACACTTCAGATATAGTTCCTTTAATCAGGGAACGATTGAAAACAGCTTTCAGTAGGCAGAAGAGTTATGCAGACCCCAGACGGAGGGATGTGGAGTTTGCAGTAGGCGACTACATATTCCTGAAGGTTTCTCCTATGAAGGGAGTCATGAGATTTGGAAAGAAGGGCAAGTTGGCACCTCGGTATATTGGACCTTTTGAGGTTATTGATAGAGTAGGAGCAGTTGCCTACCGGTTGAAGCTACCACCCAACCTTTCTCATGTTCATCCTGTATTTCACATCTCCATGCTCAGGAAATACATACCTGATCCTTCTTATGTGCTACAGCCGGATATAGTAGAGCTGAAAGAAAACTTGACGTTTGAGACACAACTTGTAGCCATTGTGGACTACCAAGTGAGGCAGCTAAAATCAAAACAGATCCCTATGGTTAAGGTTTTGTGGAGGAGCCAGTCAGTGGAAGAGTGCACCTAGGAGTCAGAGCGGGACATGCGTAGCAAGTACCCTTATCTATTCAATGTATAATTCTGTACCTTATTCTGCCTTGTGTAAAAATTGGAGGACGAATTTTCTGTAAGGGGAAAAGAATGTAACACCCCAAATTTTTAAATTTATTATTTTGTGAGTAATATTAATGTTTTAATTTTATTTAAATTTTAGGAAATTATTTGAAATTTTTCGAATTTTAGAAATCGGGTTTGATTTTTCGAAAATACAAAACTTTGATAATTTTTAAAAATTAATTTAAAGACCATGAGGCAAAACTAAAAATATATTTGGATTCTATGGATTTTTTTGAGTTTTCTGGAATTTTTTCGAAATTTTTGGACCTCGTTTTTGGTCCCAAGGCAGAGTAAAAATTCAATTTCGGGTACCCTGAATCGAATCGGACCGGATCAGACAGGCCGAATCGGGCCAGCTCCTTCTTCTTCTTCTTTTTCTTCCTGCGCGCGTTTCCTCTTCTCCTCTCTCTCCCGTTTTCTTTCTCCTCCCTCACCCCCAGGTCGCACCGCCGCCTCCCTAGCCTCCCCACCTCGCCGGCGCGCCGCCCCAGTGCCTCCCCACGGCCAGCCGTCGTCCCAGGTGGCCGAAAAACCCTCGCGAACTCCTCCCATGGGCGCACGCGATGCTTCAACTTCCCGGCCAAAATCCGACCGATCCTGCCACCAATTGGGCTGGGTCTTGTGTCAAACAACATCTACACCTCAAGAGCTTTCCATAGACACCAAGAACACCAAAATCTATCGAGTGGTTTGTCCAATTTTTGTCCGAGAAGTTTTAGCCCATTTCGACTTTTGGGCTAGATTCTCGCAAATCGTGAACCCCACGAGGAAACTGAGAGTACCAGAGTGCTCCACTCTTCGAGAGCTTCGCGGCAATATAAATTTCGAAATTTTCCTATACCGTTTTTCGGTGGGTCCCACGAAACTTCGCAGTGTTTTTTCGGGCATTAAATAAGCTTAGAAAATTCCATAAAAATTTTATATTAACCCCTGTGTTGTGGGCTTCATGTAGGTACCTTCAATTTACAGAAATTCGATAGTTGTCCGGGTCTGTCAATTTCCGGCCAGACAGACCGCCTACCGAAAAAGTCTTGGAATTGGATCGAGATTTTAGCTACCCCACTATTGTCAGATGCCCCGAGCGTGTTCCCGAGATCGAAATTGGCATAGGTAAACCCGAACCTTACTTTTTTGTAATTTTCTAGTGCTTAAATAGGATTAAAAATCCATAAAATATTCGTGATAGCTCAGAAAATTATGATTCTTTTTGCATTAGCCTAGTAATATTGCTAAGGACCGCGGGGCAAAGTTTTAGAATTTTTAGAGTTTATTTGGGTAGTTTTTGCAAAAAGGATCAATTATAAGGACTAAACTGTAATTTTACATATTGTGATTGATGACTGTTTGGATGGGCCCAGGAGGGGCTGTGTGATATGATTGAGTTGTGGGTATATGGTTGGTGGATATAAAAGTGTGTTTTAAACCCATTTGCAGGTTGGGTAGGTCCTAAGTATAGGGGAGACTCTGCCGGATTTTCGGTACGACTTAGGACGTCTTTGGTCTTTTTCTTAGTTTGTATTGAGTCAAATTTATTAAATGATTGTAATAAAATTGTCAGGTGAGCCGAGACAGCCTTCTTCCTCTGCCCAGCTGCCACAATGACTGCTGTCAAGTCTATGAGTAAAATATTAATTTTAATTGTAATTTCGATATTATTATATGTTCAAGTATGCCCATGCATCACTTATATGTATATATCTATGTAGTTAAACTCTAGGCACATTTTATGTTGCATTCACAACTGTTAAAGTGCCATGGATGTTGTTGTGGTAATTTGGAGCAATGTGCGTGCATTGGCGTGTGTATGATGTGGTGTTGGCTATGGATAGGACGGGTAGACACGTCTTGAGATCTTCACTGGGACCCGGTCCTTTGGGCTAGACACGGCTTGAGTTTTTCTCTAGGACCCCGATTTGGTTTATTAAGCGAAAGTCCGGCTTGAGTTCTTCGCTGGCATAGGTTGGATTAAAGAGAGCTGTATAGGGGATCAGCTCCTATATATTTATGATTTGACATTACTGAGTGTGTGAGTGCTCCAAATTACCTTTTTGCTGTTATGATGTGAAAATATTGCTGATGTTGCATTTCACTCTACAGGGTGCATTAGCTTTAGATAGTTATAGAGATTATGGTTAAAATTGATATTTTACTCTCTGAGTCGAACGCTCACTCCTATTCATTATTTTTCAGGCTACAAGAAGATTTTTATTGTGGTTAACCTGCTTTTCTCTTTCGTAAGTTGTTTATTAATGTTTGTGTAATTCTATTAACTCCTAGAATTTCCGCACGTATTAGAAATATTTATTTGTTTTGGGGACTGTAATACAATTGTCATGTTGGGCTTGTAAACTTATTATTATATGCATGTTTGTTGGACTGGATAAGAGAGCTGAGCTCCCATTTATTTTTATGACATTGAGTATGTGGAGGGTGAGCTGAGCTCCCTAATTGATTATATATTGTGTTTACAGGTCCGGTGAGTCAAAAACTCCCCGTTGAAAGGTCCACTTTATGGCCAGACTCCGTCCGGTTGAATTCTTGAAATTGGGCTCAAATGGGCCTTAGAGTTGGGTTAAGGAATAGTTAGGCTTACTAAGGGCCTCGGGGGCTTTAGGCTGGCCCAGATCCTAGTGCCGATCCAGCCCATAGGTTGGGTCATGACAATTGTACTCTAGTCATCATCCTTTGAGATGGATCATCAATGATGTCTTCTTGGGGATGATTTCTATGAAATCTGAAATCTCCATTCTTTAGGTAAATCTTCATGTTGGGGCTCATTCACTTGTAATTCTTCTAAATTTGGCATTTCTTCATGGATTTGATCATTGTTGGCATTATGGACGTCGATTATGGTATCTCATTGAGTTTCTTCATCTTTGTCATCAATTTGTTCCATTTCTTGACTTGATATTATATTTTCTTTTCCAAATACCTGCTCATTATTATCATCAAAAACATTTTTCCTTCTAATAGAAAGGTTAGCCCCATCAAACAAAACATGAATAGTTTCCTCAATAACTAATGTTCTTCTATTAAACACCCTATAAGCTTTACTCTTTGTTGAATACCCAAGAAAGATTCCTTCATCGGATTTAGCATCAAATTTCTTTAAGTTATCCTTCTTGTTATTTAAAATATAGCACTTACAACCAAATGCTTTCAAATATGAGATATTTGGTTTTCTTCCTTTCCAAAGCTCATAGGGGGTCTTTTTCAAAATTGGTTTATGATGTGGCCCAACCGCAAGTGCACGGGTCGTACAAGTAATATAGAAAAGATATCGTTCCCACGAGGAGTTGTGTTAATGATTGAATTTTTGATATAAAAATTCTAACTAATTTGGACTATTTTTGAAATTAAAGTAATAAATTGATGGGTATTTGAGTATGAAATCTATATGTGCAAAATTAATTCTCTATTCAACTATGTAATGATTTAACTAAATTTGCATCAAATTAAAATAAGCAAATTCAAATATGGCAAGATTTAAATTGACAACTAATTAAATTCAATTATAAATTAACAATGATAAAAAGGCGATTCCGGAGTTCGGGATTTCATATTCAAGCTATTTTGGGATTTTAAATTGGTTATCCAATCTTGCTAAACTTACGGGTTTTAAGGAGATTAATTCTTAAATCCTTTGAATACCCTTTCGAGTGGGACAAAAAGTGCCTTAATCAATCTAATCCTACTTTTGTGGAGTTAGAGTTAATTAAGACCCATTAAGTTCCTTAATTAATCTGTAAATCCTCTTAATCCTTAGTCTATTTCTAGATCTAAGTTAATTAAGTCCAATTTCTTGATTATCTATCACAAGGTTTTCTCCTTTCGGTGCCTCAACCATGGATTAAGAACATCACTTAATGGGATCCTACATTAAGCATGTCATTAAGCACACAAGAAATGAATAAAACTCATTAAGACCACAAAATATGGATTACCCAATCAAAATCCACATAATATCTCAAATATTACGTCCATTACTCTAGAATCTAAGTAAAACTACTCACTATCCATAATATTTACAAGATATTGTGAGTTAATATGGAAATAAAACTTTAATCTAAGCTAAGAAACAAAAAGCTCAACATTAGAAATGTAGGAAAAATGTAAGAAAAGAAAGAAATCTCCAAATCTGGTTGGAAATGGTGTGGAAAATGATTGTGACTCTTCAGCTGCTCCTGCTCCTTTTTCTCTTCTTCCTTTCTTTCTTCCTCTCTTTTCTAAAATGGGAAATGAGGCTATTTATAACATTTTCTGACATAGAGCCCTAAAATGGTGTGTTTGTGGAGAGATTTTCTGAGAGAATCTTCTGCCAGCTCATTAATGAAATCTTTGTGGGACTGCATAAGTGGACTGCATAAGTCATGCAGTCCCTTATGCAGTTTTCGGCTGGTTTCTGGCTCACTTATACGAAACTGCATGACCAGGCGTATAGGTTATGCACAATTCCGTGAGATTGCGTAAGGGGGGCGTGAATCTGCATAAGCTATGCACTCTCCTTATGCACAATTCGGCAGGTATTGGAACAGTATTTCTTCTCCTTATGCAGATCTGCATAACTTATGCGGTAAGTTATGCGCAATTTGGCCAATGCATACTTCAACTTTGAAACTTGTTTTTGACATCTTTGGCTGTAGAGATCACTCCTCAATGGCAAAAGTTCTTTTTAGTCCTTCCAAAAACACCATTTTTCCTACAAAACAAAGTAAAATTTACAAATTAATCCAAAATTGATAATTATGAAAAACTAACTAAATAACTAATGAAATTAGCTAAAAGTGACTAATAATCAAATAAAATTGCTATGAAATTAAACCTAAATGATTATGCAAAAATGTATGCATCAGTTTAATCAAAATTCTATTCAACACATAACAAGAAGTATTAATAGCTTCAGCCCAAAAATACTTTGGCAAATTATTTTCATTTAACATGGTTCTAGTCATTTCTTGCAAAGTCCTATTTTTCCTTTCTACAACCCCATTTTGTTGTAGTGTTCTAGGAGTTGAAAAATTATGGTTGATTCCATGTTTATCACAATATCTCTCAAATAAATGATTTTCAAATTCAGTTCCATGATCACTTCTTATAGATGTGATGCAAAAACCTTTTTCATTTTGAACCGTTTTACTAAAAGAGGTGAATTTCTCAAAAGTTTCATCATTGTGAGCAAGGAAGAATGTCCATGTATATCTTGAATAGTCATCAATAATAACTAAAGCATATGTCTTCCCACCAAGATTAGTAGGAGATACAGGTCCAAATAAATCAAGATGAAGCAATTCTAATGGCCTAGTGGTAGACACAATATTTTTAGATTTAAAATATGCTCTAGTATGCTTTCCTAGTACACATGCCCTACATTGAAATTCATTTTCATAATTAATCTTAGGAAGACTATTAACAAGTTCTTTCTTAGACAATTTTGAGAGTGTATGCATGCTTGCATGACCTAATCTTCTATGCCACAAATAACTAGAATTATCAAAAGATACTAGACATGTAGCCATGATTAGTTTTAAAATTATTCATGTCAAGCAAATAAACATTATTAGATCTATTGGCAATGAACAATGTGTCATTATCTAAGTTATTGATTGTACAAAGAGAAGAAGTGAACTTTACCTCAAAACCTTTATCACAAAGTTGGCTTACACTTAGCAAGTTGTATTTCAAACCTTCAACAAGCGACACATCTTCAATACAACGTTTGGTTCCAATTGTGCCATTTCCAATTATTTTTCCTTTTCCTTTATCTCCAAATTTCACATGTCCTCCATCTTCCATTGTGATTTTTGAAAACTTGTCCTTTTCACCGGTCATGTGCTTTGAACAACCACTATCTATATACCATTTTTCACTTTCCTTCATCCCTTTGAAACAAACCTCATTGTCACTTTCTTCTTCCTTTTGTGAACTATCGATTTTCTCTTCAAATGCCATCATACAAAGGTGAGCAGTCTCCTTGTCACTTGATTCATCATTTGAAGATTCTTCACTGTTGCTCCATACTACTTTCATAGCTTTCTTGCTCCTATCTTCTTTTCCTTTCTTCTTTTTGAGTAATGGACATTTGGGCTTGATATGTCCAGGCTTGTGACACTCATAACATACAACTTCTTCTTTTGAATCCTTAAAATGTTTATCCTTGGGAGTATACTTTTTCAAGAATTTCTTGTATTTACTTCCTCCCTTCTTGAAAGCTCTTTTGAATTTTCTTGCAAGCATAGCCATTTCATCATCATCATCACTTGAAGCACTTGAGTTGTCACTTGAGTCAACTTTGAATACAACTCCTTTCTTCTTATCTTCATCCTTATTTGACTTGAGAGCAATGCTTTTCTTCTTCTTTTGCTCATTTTCAACTTCATCTTTCTTATATACCATCTCATGTGCAATGAGAGATCCAATGAGTTCATCATAGGAGAATGTTTTAAAATCCTTGGTATCTTGGATAACTGTAGTATTTGCTTCCCAAGATTTTGGAAGTGATCTAAGAATTTTCTTCACAAGTTCGGCTTCCTCAAATCTTTTACCAAGTGCTTTGAGAAGATTTACAAGATCGGTAAACCTTGTACTCATATCCGCAATTGATTCTCTTGGCTTCATTTCGAACAGCTCATAATCTAGGATAAGGAGGTTTGCTTTGGACTCTTTGACGACATCAGTTCCTTCATAAGTGACCTCAAGCTTATCCCAAATTTCGTTAGCAGATTGACATCCTGAACCAGCCATTATGGATCACTCCAAGGTTGTAACACCCTAAGCAAGAGACACTAGCTCTTATACCAATTTGTTGTCCCAAACTAGTCCAAGAGGGGAGTGAATTGGACTTAAACAATGTTTCGGCCCTTGCTTGTTGCTTAATGAAAAATTGTGGCTTCGTTCAACTAGGTGCTCCTTTATATATAATGAAAGTGATATGTATTTCAATGATGTGTCCCTAAATTGCAATTCAAGCTTCAATCAATATTTAAACCGATTTTTAACATAACATGCATCACAAAATATTTAACTAAATTCTCAACCTACTCAATATATTCTCAAGTATATCAACTCAATCTATTCAATTAACACTCAATATCATGCATAGAAATTAAATTACACAAAAGTAAAGAGATTAAGGTTAGAGAAATCAAACACAATGATTTTTATAGTGGTTCGACTTAACTAGCCTACATCCACTCTCTCAAAAAACCCTCTTTGAGTCTTCTCTCCACTATTTGCTCTTTTAAAGGCAAGAGCCTAAAAGCCCTTTACAACTTTTTCAACACCAAGCTTTTACCAAGGTAGCTTGAACCCTTGACAAGTGATATCTCAAGCACTCACACTCTCAAGCTTCAATAGCTGCTTGTACAATCTCTCTTAAATGCAATTTAATGTTTTAATACTTACTCTCACTCAATACAAATCAAACTATAAAGAAGAGATGAGTTGATTTGCCAATGGTAGCTCAAAGACTTTAAAGCTCTTGAATGAAAGTAATAAATGAAAAATCAAGATTGGAGTGCAAATGTAAGCTTTCATAAAAAATTAAATGAAGTAAAGAAGGTGTATTTATAGTCCCAAATCATTTTAAACCGTTTGAAACCTTTTTGGAACATTATACACTCTGCTCTAGGCAAAATAGCCATTATTTTGTCTTTTTGTGCGAAGTTGAGCAACTCTGATCATTTAGCAAACTAATGAAATTTTGGCGACAGTAGTAAACTAATTAGCAAACTAATATTTTAGCAAACACATTAGCAAACTAATATTTTAGTAAACAAGTTAGCAAACTAATTTACCAGTTGCCTGTCTCAAATTGTAATCTTAAAAAAATCTAATTTAGACCTTAAGAAAAATATATATATTCCAATAGTAATATCCAAGGTCATGATGAGAGAAAATTTTATAAAATAATTAAAAGAAAATTTTAATTTTGAGCTCTATTTGACTAAACTTTCATCTATTCTTTTTACACAAGTCCTAAGACTCAATTTCTAACTCTATGACTTTCATACCTTTACTTTGGGTCTTGGCTTTTATAATCTTGTTCTTTCTCATCTTGGATTTGTCTTGAGATGACTTTGAGTATTCTTCCTCCTTAGATGCAACTTCAAAGATTCTTTATGAATAAGAGAAAGAATCTACACATCACTTTAAAGTTGAGTTAGATAGATTCTGTTTGAGTTTTGTTATCATTAAAATCAATGCTCATTTTGAGCTACACGGGTTCAACATATACACGCACAAACACACACACACACACACACACACATATATAAAACAACTTAGTGGGTTGACTGAATCACCAAAGTCAATGTATTACAAACAAGTTGCAAGCTACCATTTTTTTAATAGTTATTTATATTTTAAATTCTTTCATTTAAAGTATCTATATATTTGATATAGACTTACTCTATTAAGTTTTTTCTAATTCTATTAATTTAATTATAAGTTAAAAAAAATTATTTCATAGATTTTATTTAAAAAAAAAATTCAAACCAATTTAATTAACTCTTTCAATTCGATCCCATTAAAGACTAAGAAGGGATATCAATTCTAATTTCAAATTTGATCGAGCCAATTTCAATCTAATTTTAGACTCAATTCAATCATGGTCAAGCCTATCCCTTAATCCTTTTTCATTGCATTTGCAATTGCATATGCGCAAGACCTTGCCTGGCCAAGAGTGGTGTCCTCTGCTACCTGAGTTTGTTCTTCTGGGTTCTCCTTTCCCTTTATCCAAAAAAATATGTTTGGTTGTATCTTATAATGAAGTTGTATTTATTTTAAGAATAAAAAATTTATTTAAGAAAAATATCTTATTTATAATTAATATTAAATTAAAATTTAATATAATATACATGAGAAAATACTATTGTTAAATTTTAGGATTTTTCTTTTAGCAGGGCTTAAGTAATGAAAACTCGAACCTCATTTTATTAGATGAATATATGTCTTTAACTATTAGATGAAGCCAGACAAAAATTAAATTTTAAGGTTAATTCTTGTTTCTTTTAATTTTTAAATGATATGAAACAACTAACAAAAGTGTCCTTCACGGTTGTAATATAATATTTGAATATAGAAAGCGAAAGTCATAAAGAAAAGTTCCTGAAAAAATATGAAAATTATAGAACAGAAAGAGAAATTATTATATTTGAATCCTTGAGCCTATTCATTTGAAATATATATATATATATATATATATATATATATATATTGGAGTAGCTTTTTAAAAAAGTTTTTTTTTTATGAAATTTGGAAAGAGTTACATTCACATGTAACAATTTTTTTAAATCAAAATTTGAAAAAAAATTAATTTTTTAATTTTTCAAAATTTAATTAAAATTTAGAAACAACTTACTATTTTCATTTATGATATAAAAAATTTTGTTTAATTTTATATCGCTAAAATTATATTATACCTTCTGCGTCTCGTTTCATTTAAATAGCTTTTTAAGATTTTTACACAAAGATTAAGGAAATAATCAAGAAGTATGACTTTTATAAAAAAATATTAATAATTAATTAAAATATTTTTATAATATTATTGAAATGTAGAAAGGTTTTAATAAGAAATAAATATATTGGAAATAATAATAAACAAGGCTAAAGTTGGACAACAATAATTAATGCTTCTTGATTTTCTAAAATAGCAAATAAAATGCTATAATTTTTTTTAAAAAATCATCTATTATAATTAGACGGAGACAGTAACATTTTTCATAATTGAAATTAAATGTTTATTTAAAATATTTATATACAATGATAAAAAATAATTATATTATTATAAAATAAATAAATAATACATAATAAAAATATTTTGAAATAAATAAGTTTGTAAATATATTTTACAATAATTTAATTTTTAATTGTGAAAAACATACATATTTTAAAAAAAAAGTTAAATTAGAAAAATATTTTTTATTATTAAAAAAATGAATACATTTTTCTTTGTTTTCTAAAAAAATTAAAATCTGAGTTTTTTAAAAAATAAAAAAAATATTTTCCACAAATAATTAGATGTTGATTTTTCAATTCATTATCTCTAAGTTTACTCTTTTAATACTTAAATTAAATTAGTGTCTGTTTAACATTGCTTTTGGAGGATGAAAGCTAATTTTTTAAATAAAAATATTATTTTAAATATTATTAAAAAAGGTCATTTAGAAAATTATTTCGTTATTTTAATATTCTTATGACTAAAATTTATCAAATTTAATTTTAAAATATAATACTCTCTAACTATTGTATTTAAAAATATTATTTTCTCAATAATAATTTTAATAATAATATCAAATAAGCTCTTAAACATCGAAAAATTTTACTGGGACACACTCCCAGAACTCCTTGACCTTTCATTCTCTGTATATAAATTTATCAAATTAACTAAGACATCATCGTGAGATCCCAAATCTAATTTTTTGATTCATATGATTCATAATTTATAAATATATAAAGTTGGCGAATTAATTTCCTTTTGCTGATGAAAATTAACGGTCTTCTTGATAAAGACAAACTCATAGTAGGTATGGCTTGCCCAAAAGTCACCTTTCATCCCTACTTAATTTACATTTTTCTCCCTTCCTCTTCACAACATAAAGTTTTAAATATGAATAATATCAGGATTTTAAATAATTAATTAATGATTTATTATACCGTTGAGTCTTCTTCAAATTTATCATGAATCACCTTTTTTAAAGTGGATGTTAAAAAATGTTTACTTACCATGACCTGATGGTGATATAATAACTAATACTAAATCAATAAAATTACAAAAGGGTGATTATGACTTTCTTTTTTAATAAGTAATGGAGATTTTTTACTTTGAGAAAATTTGATTTAATTTATAAAAATTAGTTTATAAGCTTTTAATAATTACAAATTAATTTAAATTTATAAATATTTAAATAATTACGTGTTAATAGTAAAGTATTTGTAAGCAATTGGTAAAAAGTTGATATATTTGATAAAAAATAATTATAAGTTCAATTATTATTAAAATTACTAAAAGGACATTAAAAGAGATTTGTGGTGAAATTTAAAAAATTAAATGAGAATAATATGATAAAAATAATTATAAGTTGGTCTTTTTAGCTAACAAATGTTATAAATAAATAGGTAAATTTATTTTTAGAATTTTTAAGCTATTTTGATTAATTTTTAGAATTTATATAGTCTAATGGCTGAAGATAATATTGTTCACTTGTTAGAGTTAAATTCAAGTTCTCGCCCTTTTAATTTTTTATTAAAAAAATAGAGATTTTTATTTTTATTTTTGAAATAAATAGAGATTTTTATTATTAAAATTAAGAAAGTGAATTGAATGGGAAAAATCAGCTGAAGTAGATTCCAAGATCAAAAAATCCAACACCTTACATCCATTGAAAGGTACTACTGTCTGCTAACGAAAGAAGCCCATGACTTGGTCCATTAATTGCTCAACGAGTCAATAGATTATTAGATGGGAAATTAATGAGAAAGGAAAAGTGGGTGGAAAGCTCCAAGCTCCAGCCTCGTTAACTATTGGACTAGAAAGCGAAATTCGAAGAATGAAGACATCAGACATGTCTGCTTAGTCTCTCTCCATGCTCCCCAGAAATTAATGAACTTAGGAAAAGTATTTACTAGGTCCCCACTCTAAAGTCACTGGTTTTATAAACTATTGCTTTCCTTGTCTAAAATTCTGCCCCAATAATCGAAAACGAAAGCCAATTTGATTGTTATTTAATTCTGTAGAAAAATTGGAAGATTGGAATTTGAATCTCAATTTATTAGGTAAATAAAATATCAAGTTAAATAATAAATATATATATATATATATATATATATTTTTTTTTTTTTTTTTTTTTTTTTGCTAGGGTTTTATAATATTATCGCTTATACACATTTCCCTAATTAATTTTTGTTAAATAGATAAATATTGACAAAAATTTAATATGTACACGTCAATTCAAATCTAGGTTAATGGGCCTTCACTTGACAACCAATTTAGATGTGACATATTAAGTGCTTTTTTCTTTTCTTTTTTTTTTCTTTTTTTTTTCTAGACACTCAATTTAAACTTTTGATCAATGAAGGGAGCAGTTGATCGGATATGAGACTAGGTCGATCTGCCCCACTCTCAAGTCACTGATTTTATAAAATTTTATTTTTTTTAAAAAAATAATGAATAATTAAAAAAAAAATAAAGTTGATATTTTATAAAAGATAATTTTCTTAATCAAGAGAGGCTAAAATAAGTTTATATTTGTGTTATAAATCAACTATTAGAAGCAGTTTTTAATTTTAAATAAATTATATAATTTTATTATTTTTTTAATATTATTAAATAAATAAAATTTATATTATTTTACGCGTGAACAATTTTTATAATTCATCCATTTATCAACTTATTTTAAAAAATATTTCATATAGCTCACGAGAGTTCAGAAGGATGATTCGCTAGTATTCTTTTTTTTCTTTTTTTTTTGTTTTTATCGTTTAGCTCCTATTAAAATGATAAAAAAAAAAATTCATCATTTTTATTAATTAACTTAAGAGAGTGGGTGTGTGTGTGTATAAGTAACACAACACACCCCATAAGGTCACTAATTCAAAACCCTTCAGCCTCAGTCCACCATCTCCATTCTCTCCATTAATTTAGAATAGAGGCTTGGTGTATTTCTTTCCGACGAACAAAGACCATGGAGGTATACATTCAACGGCAACCATATATATATATATAATACAGCACACATAAAACTAAATTAATTTATTGCAAATAAATTATCTAAGTTGAAGTTATTTTCTTGTGATGCTGCAGCAAAAAATAGTAATCAAGATTTGTATGCCTGACCAGAAATCCCGCTCCAAGGCCATGCAAACTGCAGTTAGCTTCTCAGGTAAACATCATATGAAATCTTAATTTTTA
This sequence comes from Hevea brasiliensis, assembly GCF_030052815.1. Classification (NCBI taxonomy): domain Eukaryota; kingdom Viridiplantae; phylum Streptophyta; class Magnoliopsida; order Malpighiales; family Euphorbiaceae; genus Hevea; species Hevea brasiliensis. The sequence goes on along the minus strand of NC_079499.1, from coordinate 9,131,552 downwards.
TTTGTATTTATATATAAATGTTGAAAAAATCTATTTAATTAATAGCTAATTGTTGTTGATTAACGATCATATGTGTGATAATTAAGGTGTTGCATCTGTTGCGATTTCGAAAGATGACCATATGGAGGTGAAAGGAATTGGAGTGGATCCTGCTGACCTAATAAATTGTCTAAGAAAGAGATTTGCTACTAAAACTTCCTGTCTGGAAAAACGAAAGGGGTTTGCAACGCTGGTAAGTGTAGAGGAGATCAAGAAGCCACCACCAAAACCACCTGAAACCCCAGCCAAAGATAAGCCTAAGCCGCCCGGGCCAGTGTGTGGGCAATGTGGGTGCTGCATGCCATGTCCATGCGGACCATGCCGTCGTCCTATGTATGTGTCTGTGGAGGAATATCCCAACTACTGCTCCAAAGACTGTGATACTTGCTCAATCATGTGACAAATATGTCTCTCCAGTCCATGCTCCGTGTCACAAGGGTTAGTACGTAGCCCATGAATAAGAGAAAAAAAAAAAAAAAAAAAAAAAATATATATATATATATATATATATATATATATATATATATATATATATATAATAATGGCAAATTGAAAGCTGACATATATCCATGGTCAATTCTCCATGTCCAGCTTTCCAAGTTATTGCTATTTTTTTTTTAATTTTCATGAAGTGCTTTGTAATTTAAGGATTTAGTTTGTGATCAAACTATACAAATATTTAAGTTTGGGATTGTTATAATGTGGCCTGAATCAAATGCAAATATTCAACGGCGGAGTGGACATCTTCAAGGCAAGCTGTGCTCGAAGGTGATTTTATGCAAAATTAATTCAACTGAAAAATAAAACGAAGAAATGAATAGCTAAATAATAAAGCGATACAGCAGACCCTCAATTTAGGAGTTTGAAATTTGTCCTGGCCGAGAATCGAAGAAAACGCCGGTAGCTGTGCCTGTACGACACCGTTTTGGTCGGAAAAGTGGTTTTGTAGGGTTTTGTGAAGAGATCTCCATAAGCGTAGTCATTTTCTGGCGATGTTTAGAAATCCTTAGGCTAGAGCTTATATTGGGGTGAAGAGACATGAGGATAGTTCTTCAACCCGTATGGAACGAATGAATTCACAAAATTTGGTGGAATTAATTTTTAAATTCAAAATTTTACATTTAAAAATTAAAAAAAAATAATAATTAAATGTAAAAAAGAAAAACAAAATCCTTAACGTTAATTAAAGGAATCTGGAGTTGATTAAAAATGAATAATTTTTATAAAAAATGGCTATTTTTTTATATACAAAATGACTACTCTTAATATTTTTGGTGTTGTCCTTTCCTTTTATTTTGTTATTTATTATATAATAAATATAAATAAATAAAATCTCTCTTTTAAATTAATTTTTAGTCATACAAGTATTTATACATATAATTTTATTATTTGTATATTTTAATTATTATTTTCATAAATTTAGTGAATTATTTTTGTATTTATCTGCATATATATAATAGTGTGCTTTTTAATTTTAAATTATTAATAAATATTGATAATTAATTTAAATTCAATGTATATAAATTATGTAAGCCAAATCTTGATAATAAAACTCATAAGTCAATTTTTAAAATTTCGATTTTATTTTTTTAATTAATAAATTTTTTAATTAATTATTTTATTTTATATAATAAAATAATTTTACTTTAATGTAATAATAATAATAATAATAATAATAATAAAAGAGCGTTTAGATTTCAGACGTTAACTGGGCTAGCGCCCATGGACTTCAAGCCCAAATTGGCCTGCACTATTAGCGATTAAAAGTGTCATGTGAGAGTAAGAAAGAGCTTGGCTGTGAAGTTTTTGCCAACGCTCAACTAAACCCAAATTTTTATAATATATGGAAATTAATGTTTATTTTCATTATCAACTTATTGGATTAAATTAAGCTGAAAAATTCAAAATAATTTGTAATAAATTCTAGGGATAACTGCTAAAAAAAATCTTATATTTTTAAATTTTTTATAATTTTATTTTATATTATAAAAATTACCAATTAAATTTTGAACTTTTTAATTTTTACTAATTCTATCTACCATTAAGAAAATTATTATATTATTAACAAAAAAGCCACGTAAAACACAATGTAAGCATGATATAGTTGCAGTCAATATAGAAGAGAAAGATATACCTTTGAAAGAAATAAAAAAATCTATATATATTTAATTAAATATAAGTATCTTATATTAATATATATTTGACAAGTATGCATTTTAACAATTCTTTAATATTAACGAATGAAACCGTTTATGGCATTTGAAGAGATTGAGAATATGTATTTTAAGGTAAAAAATATATTATTTAAGTATACTAATATAAAAAGTACTGCTTATTATTAAAGTTGCATTTTTACGTAGTTCTTATATTACATATAAAATAACAGTTTTTCGGTGTGATAGAATTGATAAGTGTTAAAAAATTTAGATTTTAATGGGTAATTTTTATAATATAAGATAGAATTATAAAAATTTAAAAAGTACATGATTTTGTTGACTGTTTTTCCTAAATTCTAAATCAATTTTCAGCTTAATTAATTAAACGATAACTTGTAAAGTTCTATCCAACACAAGGCCTAGTTCTCGTCCTGCTAACACTATGCTTTATAGGGTGTAGAATCTGGCATGTCTCTGTGGCTGTGATCCCACTCCAACTCAGCAGTAGCTTTCTTCACTTGAAAGGTAAGCTTAGCTAGGTTTGCTTTGACACACACATGTTGGCCATTTTCCATGCATTTAATATGGCCCCAACCGTGGGTTAAAACCAAATACTTTACAAAAAAAAAATCCCTTGGAAGAATTTTCAAACAGGATAATTAGCTCAATTACCTCCTTATACTTATTAGAAAGTTCAATTTAGTAGACTTTTAACTTTTTCAACTTATCTATGGAGAAAGCACCGAGGCATTGGAGAGTGGAAGAGAGGAATCACGTATGGGTTCTCATCATAATCTTCTTCTTCTCAGCTTCTTTCATCTTCCTCTCAGAGCTAGCCATTGGTTCATTTCGATCAAAGCAAAGAAACAAAGTTCAGTGGATATGAAGGATGTGGATGGATCTGCCCGGCTCCTTGGATGCCAACTAAGATATTTGTCGATAGGAGTTAGAAAAATTATTCAATAAAACTTATGTATATATAATGGTTTCATTATAATCGTTGATTATAGTAGGTCCCACGTAGATCCCACCATAATAAGTGATTATAATTAAACTGTTGTATTTACAACATTCGTACTAATGTAGTCGTGTCCATAAAAGGAAGCTTTATAATTAAGTTCTAATTTGTTTGCTTTCTCATCCCCAATTATTACCCCTTTTTCCTCCGTCGACTGCAAATTTGGGGAAATTGGAAAAATTTTAGTAATCCTTTTATGTTATTTTGGAATTGTTATGATTTTAGTATCCATTTATATTATTAGTCAAAAATGCTGATATTCACTTTATTTTAAACTTGGATTTCCTATTAAACATGTAAAAATATAGCATCCCTGATGGAGTAAGGAATCACAAAACAGTAATTTAACTAATGAAAACAGAACAAGAAATGGTAGCAGGATGAAGAAGAGAATTCTATTCAAAGAACCCAAAGGATCCAGGTGGATGAAGATACATACTAATCCTCACACCCCAGCAGTATACAAACTGCTCCCAAGCTTACTAAGCTGGAAAGAAATACAAATTTCCATTTCATACCCACCCCTCACTCTTCTACTCAATTATATAGAACTTTAAGCACCAATATTTGTGTTTCCTTCAAACATGCGTTGCTTCAAAAGCACCAATATTTGCTGCTTCAAGCCTATGTAAGCAGGACTCACATTGTATAGAGAAAATACCATTACTTTGTGTCAGCTACATTTCTTTATACAGTTGGCCTTGAACTGGCTAATAGCATGCACAGGAGAATGTAGTTTGAATCCCAGGAGCCAAAACTGCAGAACAGGCCAAGGAATTTGCTTATGCACTTGGGTGGAGACTCATAAGTGAAGAGATCAATGAGCTGTGATCAATGGCATTGGAGATACAACTTGTTATTAGCTTCCTTATTGAAAAGTAATAAATTTTATTCATGCATTTAAATAAATGCAAGTCTCGCAATTCTCTGTTAACTCATTGATCTCCGACATGACTTTCTTATAAAATAAGAAGAAGAAAAAGAAAAAGAAGAAGTATTAACAGTGGCGTAGGCAAAAACTGACATTAGGAAGTGATTTGTAATTTTTTTTTTCTTTCAAAAAAATAAGTGATACTTTCAATTAGAGTTGAAATAATACCTTCTAAATCTTCAGAACCCTTTTTCATAAAAGATGTATCAATAATTTTATTTTTCTCATTATGTCAACTTCTTAATTTTATTAACTTAAAAATTTTATTAGTTAATAATTCAAACAAATACATTATTATAAAAGTAATAATTTAAAATTTCATGAAAAATTTTATAAGTTACATATATATATATATATATATATGTAATTACAGAAAAGAAACATAAGTTGATAAAAATTAATAAAACTTTTTAACAAAATTTTTTTTTCATCTATATTAAATATCAAAGCTTAATAAAACCCTATAAATGAAATATCGATTTTAATTATGAAATAAAATAAAAAGAAAAAAAAATTAGAAAACAGTAATAGAGAATGGATAAAAAAAGAAAGTTGAGCAATGACAAAGAGGAGGTCGCTGCAAGTTTGTAGCAACAATAAAATTCTCCTTAATTTTGTATTAATTATGACGAGTTTAGAAATATTGAACTTTTAAATTTTTAAGAATGTATATATATATAAGTATAACCAAAATAGACTTGAATATATGTTAGTTACAGCCAACTAAGCTGTGTTTGTTGGTAAAGGAAACCACTCTGGCAGGACCATAGCCAAGTAAAAGCTATATAAATGCAGATCTTGCAATATTAGTAGTTAGTACATCACATTTGTTGAAGACTTGAAGCTTGATATTGATTTTATGATAAGGCAAGTCTATATCAAAGGCATCTGCAGTCTGCATAGTTACAATTAAAAAATTAATATTGAAAGCTCTCTTACATAAACTGATAAAAGGTTACGTATATATAGTTTTTAAATATATAAAATCAGATTTCAAAACGAGCTGTCTTCCTCTTGCACTTAGGTTCAAGTCTACAGGTGTCGGGCTGGTGTCCATGAATGGGTCGAGTTTTGAGTTGGCCAAGGAGATTTTACTGAGACTCAAATTTAGTCGTGCATCTGCTTTTTTTTTTATTTTTTTATTCAAAACTAATCCACACTAAAGCTTTATTTATTTTATGAAAAATATTTTTTAAAAATATTTTACTTTGGAGAAATAATTTTCTTGAGTACGAGAAAATGTTTTTACAGTTTGGGAAAATAACTTTATTTTATTTTTTTCAATGTTTATTTGACTGTCTTTAGTTTTGTTTTTTGAGCCCACTTAGGCTTTTAGATCATCACGACCAGTGACCAATTAATATCTTTATTTTTTTTCCTTTTTATTTAGTTTTTTAACGATGAATTTAATTTTTTTTCCAATTAATTTTCAATGTTATATCAAATAATAAAAAATAATCATTTTTTCAAAAATATATTTAACAAACAATTTTTTTTTTTGAAATAAACAAAATCTAAATTGATTAGTAAACAAAGCTTTGACAATATCCGGTAATAATATCAATCCAAGATGAATACTAGAAGGAAAGTAATCGAAGAGGAAGGGAAGTAACTGGATAAGGAGGGGAGGGGTCGTGGGTAGGGGTGGCCACGGTCTGGTTTTGAACCGAAATAGAATCAGAATTGGTTCGATCAAAATTGAACTAAAATCGGTTTAAATCAGAATCGGCTTCGAATCGGACCGAAATAGTCATTCTGCGGTTTGGTTCAGGTTCATATTTTTTAAGAATTGTGAACTTGTGGTTTCAAATCGGATTGAACTGACGATTTCGAACCGGATTAAACTGGCGATTTAAATATAAAAAAATTCAATAAATATGTTACGTCACTTCTAATTCATTTATATATATCATTAATTCTCTACACAATTATTCTCTGCATTTTCTTCAATTCTTAATATTTTTTTAATTTTTCTCAAATTCTCTAAATAATTATTTTCTACATTCATTCTAATTTCCAATACTCTCTCAATTTTCCTACTTTATTATTTTATGTACTTACTGAAATTTTTAATACTACCTCAATTACTTTATTATTACTTTAAATCATCAATAAAATTCTCAATACCCTCTATTTTAATTTTTTTTTCTCTTTTATAATTTTTAATTATCAATTATTATATAATTTTTTAAAAAAGGCAAGTAATATAACTAGAAATTTTTATTCCTCTAAATCCTAAAGGGATATATAGGCAAAATTAAGTTCATATACTTTTTGCTAATTTCTTTCAAAAACAATTAATTTCATCTCTAGTTTTTTAATCAGGGTCAAGTCTTTATTTATTAAATTTTTCTTAAAGATAAATTATTTTCTTTCTTTTTTTTTCTTATTTTATTTGGATTGAAAGATTTCTAAGAAAAATTAAAATACTTTTATAAATATAACTTAAATTTTGAATCAATAAAATTTTTCTCTAATTGTTTTTGTTTAAGCTACCCTTAAACCATCCCTAAACCGCTTCCAAACCGTCCTCTAAACTGTTTTGAACCGTTCTTTTTCGAACTGTCCTTCAAACCGTTTTAAACCTAGGCTCAAACCGAAACCAGCGGTTCAGGAACCGTCATTCAAACCGTCCCCTGGCGGTTTGGTTCAGGTTCATGATTTCATTGAACCTAAATCGGTGGTTCAAGAACCGTAACCAGCAATTCCTGAAGCGTGGTCACCCCTGGTCGTGGGGACAGAATAAGGGCGACACATAAGGGTAAAGAGAGAAATTTTTAAAAGAAATAAATCTTGAGTACGTTAGAGCTCATTTAAAAAAAATGACAAAAAAAAATTTGAACAAAAATTTTGATATTAAGCTTTAATAAGGCTTGAATTGAAAGCAGATAAAAGTTTGAATATTGGATAAATTTTAACAATTGATGTTGAACTTATATGATTGTAATACTATAGTCATTCAAATTTAAAATGTAACATAAAACCCCTTAAATTTTTAAATTTTACACAGTAAAATCTATCTAACTTTTAATTATTAATTTTTCAGTTAGAAACTGACGTGAACAGCTTTCACATGGTGCTTAGTTAATATTTCTCTCTTCTCTCTTATGTAAAGTGTAAAATTATTCTCGCTACACGTAAAAAATTATTCTGTCTATAGAGAATAAAATGATTCAATTTACACATGGCTTGAGAGAAAAGAAAAATACTGATTAACTCCATGCTGAAATTGTTCAGATCAATCTCTAGCTGAAAAACTGGTAATTAGATATTAGAGAGATTTTACTGTGCAAAATATGAAAGTTGATAGGGTTTTATGTTACATTTTCAAGTTAAGAGAGACTGTAATATTATAACTAGATAAGTTCATGGATGATTATTAAAATTTATCCCTTGAATATTACACAAGGATGTTAATTCAAGGATGTTACACAACTATTTTGGGTAAGATTACAGCCAATCACATTCATTTGGAGTTTTCTTATATAGGATACAAGAAAATACCACCTTTTCCGCGTACAAATAAAGGCAATTTATACAATACACCAGACTTGAATTTAGGAGGTGGGGTCTACATATTAGTGAAGGTGCACATGCATCGGAAGCACACAATAATTTGCCTAGCTTTCTGATGCATACATTTTGCATAATCATTGAGGTTTAATTTCATAGCCATTTTATTTGATTATTAGTCATTTTTAGCTAATTTCATTAGTTAATTAGTTAGTTTTTCATAATTGTCGATTTTGGATTAATTTATAATTTTTACTTTGTTTTGTAGGAAAAATGGTGTTTTTGAAGGACTGAAGAGAATTTTGCCATTGAGGAGTGTCTTCTACAGCCAAAGATGTCAAAAACAAGTTTTCAAGCTGAAATATGCATTGACCAAATTGTGCATAACTTGCCGCATAAGCTATGCAGATTTGCATAAGGAGAAAGATCACTGTTCAGAACCACCAAGTGTGCATAAGGAGACAAAGATAGCTTATGCACATTCCGCCTCCCTTATGCACCTTCACGCACTGTGCATAACCTATGCACCAAGTCATGCGCTTTGCATAAGTGGCCTGTAACAGCTAAAATCAGATAAGGGACCGCATAACTTATGCATCCACTTATGCAATCCCATGAAGAGTTCATTAATGAGTCAGGTGAGATTCCTCAAATAATTCCTCCTAGAACATACCATTTTAGGGCTCCATGTCAGAAAAATGCTATAAATAGTCCCATTTTCTCATTTTAGAGGGAGAAAAGGAGAAAAGAAGAAGAGGAGAAGAGAGGCAGAATTTGAGGAGTCATTTTCACCTTCCACACCATTTTTAACCAAGATTTGCATATTTCTTCCTTCCTTTACATTTTTCTACATTTCTAGTGTTTAATTTCTTACTTCTTAGCTTAGATTAAAGCTTTATTTCCATTTAAACTCATCATATCTTGTAAGCATTATGGATAGTGAGTAGTTTACTTTTGATTCTGGAGTAAGGGATGTAATATTTTAGTTATTTTTGTGGATTTGAACTGGGTTAGTCCCAATTTAATGAATTTATGAGGTTTAATCCATTTCTTGTGTGCTTATTCACATGCTTAATGAAGGGCCCCATTAAGTTATGTTCTTAATCCTTGGTTGAAGCACCGAAAGGAGAAAACCAAGTGATAGTTAATCAAGAAATTGGACTTAATTAACTTAGATCTAGAAATAGACTAAGGGTTAAGAGGGTTTTAATAGATTGATTAAAGAACCTAATGGGTCTTGGTTAATTTTAACTCCACGAAAGTAGGATTAAGTTAATTAAGGCACTCTTTGTCTCACTCGAAAGAGTTTTCAAAGGATTTTAGAATTAATCTCCTTTAAACCCATAAATTTCATGGATTGGGCTAGCTAGGGAAAATCCCAAAATAGCTTGAATATGAAATCCCGAACTCCGGAATCGCCTTTTTACCATTGTTAATTTCTAATCGAATTTAATCATTTGCCATTTTAAATATTGCCATATTTGAACTTGCTTATTTCAATTTGATGCAAATCTTAGTTTAATTAATACATTGTTGAATAGAATATTAAATTTGCACATTTAGATTTCATACTCCATTACCCATTAATTCATTATTTTAATTTCATAAATACTTCAATTTAGTCAACTTTTATATCAAAAATTCAATCATTAACACAACTCCTCGTGGGATCGATATTTTTCTATACTACTTGTACGACCCGTGCACTTGCGGTTGGGACGCATCAAGTTTTTGGCGCCGTTGCCGGGGAGTTGTTTGCTTAAGATTGAATTCTTGATTATTTTAGTTGTTTTTTAGTTTTATCTTTGTTATCTTTTCATTTTGTGTTTGTTTGTTCTTTTTCAGGTACTTTTAATCTTTTATGAGAAGAGCTAGAAGCACAAGTGATACATCCTTATTATTCAACCCTGAAATTGAGAAATTTTGTAAGGCCAACAAGAAAGAAACCAGAAAAGAAAAGAAGCCTTGATAGAAACTGAATTAGAAGCAGACATGGCTGATGAAAGAATTAGAATTGGTGTTGGTAATGCTGGAAATGATCAAAATAATGAAAATGCAGACCATGGTGAAGAAGTTGTTAATGCTAACGTGCATAGGGAAGTATGATTGATCATTCTTTTCCACGATTTGATGACTTTAGAGAGAGCATAGCAAGACCAAGGATTGATGCAAATAGTTACAAGATGGATTTTGGAGTCCTTCAAATGATTCAGAATTCTCAATTTGGGGGTCATCCTTCTGAAAATCCACACACACATCTGAAGAAGTTTGCTATGATTTGTGACATGCAAAAACAACCTGGAGTATCTGATGATGCAGCAAGGCTAAAATTGTTTCCATTCTCTTTGAAAGATAGAGCATTGGATTGGCTTGATTCTTTACCTCACAACTCAATTACAAATTGGGAGCAGCTCACTGATGTATTTCTTGCCCAATACTTTCCGCCTGGAAAAACTCAAGAGTTGAGGAATCAAATGATTGCTTTTAGACCAAGAGAAGATGAGACTCTTTATGAGTCATGGATGAGATGGAAGGAGTTGGAGAGACAATGTCCACATCATGCCATTCCCAAATGGATGATAAACCAGAATTTTTACACAAACGTCACTCCTGCTATCAGAGGGATCATTGATGCTCAAACTGGAGGGGAATTCATCATTAAGCATGAAGATGAAGCTTATGAGTTATTAGAGAAAATAGCAAAGAACAGTCATCTATGGAGTAGTCCAAGAGGGTCAACTCCAACTCAAAAAAGGCAAGTTGCTGGAATGTATGAGCTTGATCCATTCAACATGATCAATGCCAAATTTGATGCACTCACTAATGTCCTTGCTAAGAAAATGGAGGATTTAAGTATGCTAGTCAGTTCATCATCATGCTCTGGAAGTTCTCAACAAGTTACTTATGCAGAAGGAACAATGAGCTGTGGAGTAGATTATCCTTCATATGCTTGGAGGAATCATCCCAATTTTTCATGGGAGAATCAGCAAAATCAAGCTTCAACTCAGAACTTTCCATCACAACAACAAGAGCATCAATACCAACAACCTAGGCAACCACCACCTAGTTTTCAAAGAAAAGAATGCAAATCGCACCTTTACCAAGACAGCAAGAACAAAGTTCCACCACAGAGGCTTTATTACAACAAATTCTTGCTAATCAAATTAAGCGTGATGAAGAGTTGAGAGAGATGAAAGCAAGGCTGGAACAAATGCAAACACACAATAGGATCTGGAAAATCAGTTGCACAACAAGCATGATCATCAAGTACCTATTCTATTTTTAAAGTTCCTAGTAAAAAATAAAATCCAACGGAGTAATGTCATGCCATCACCGAGGAGTGGTAAAATAGTGCATACCGAGAAGAGTGAAAAAGTGAGAAGAGAGAAAATGAGAAAGATGTCAAGGGAGATGAAAAAGGAGTGCAAGAAAAGGTAAAGAGGAGGTTGGAGAGAAAGAAGATAAATATATACCTCCAGGCCTTACAAGCCACGCCTTCCCTTTCCACAGAGATTTCAAAAGCCAAGCTTGATAAGCAATTTGGGAAGTTCTTAGAGGTTTTGAAGAAGCTATATATAAATGTGCCTTTTATCGATGCTCTTTCCCAAATGCCTTCTTATGCTAAGTTTTTGAAAGAAATTCTCTCAAACAAAAGAAGACTTGAATATTATGAGATCAGAGCCTTAATCGAGGAATGCAAGCTATCCTCCAAAGGAAACTTCCTCCAAAGCTCAAGGATCCAGGAGTTTTTCAATTCCATGCCATATTGGGGAATCATGTTCTATAAAAGCTTTATGTGATTTAGGGGCTAGTGTAAGCCTTATGCCCCTCTCCATCTATGAGAAGCTTAACATGGGAGATCTTAAGCCAACCCACATTTCTCTTCAGTTGGCGAATGATCAATTAAATATCCGTAGGATCTTGGAAAATATACCATCAAGGTTGGAAAATTTTACATCCCATTGACTTTGTCATTTTGGACATGGAAGAGGATTCTCATATGCCAATCATTTTGGGAGGCCTTTCACAGCTACAATTTGGTGCTTTGATTGACGTGAAAGGTGAAAAGCTTACTCTTAGAATCGGAGAGGATCGCTTAGTCTTCAATATTGGCAATGATAAGAAGAAGCAACATGAAGATGTAGACTCTTGTTTGAGAATTGATATAGTTGATGAGTTAGTAAAAGAGCACTTTAGAAAGAGCTATCCGAAGGCTTCTCTTGAAAGTTGTCTTATCCATGAAGGGAGTATCAATGATGAAAATCCAAAAGAGGCTGCATTTGCACAAGATTTGAATAGTAATCCACCTTGTCCTATGGCACCAATCTTTCAAGTTGAGCAAATGGAGAAAAGTGAAGTAAAGCAACCATCTCTCAAAGAAAAAGATGCACCAAAGGTTGTCAAGAAAGAAATGGTCGGATTTTTAGACAAAGCAACAAGGATCTTCTCATGTGATGGAAAGAAAATGAAGTATAGATTCATTGAAGCACCTATTGGAAACAGAGGCAACAAATTCCAATTTCAGCCACCATGAAACATGAAAAGAGTCTAGCTAAGGACTATAAATTAGCGCTCTTGGGAGGCATCCCAAGTCCTTTTATTTTGCTTTTGTTGATTTACTTTCATTTTCATTAATTTTGTTTTTATCTTAAATTTCCTCAAATTCAATTTTTGACATTATTAAATCTTGTCCCTTGTAGATGTATATCAATGAAGAAAGGCTGGTGAACTATTGGGAGCTGCAATCTGTTATTGCAGAGGAAAATGCAATCTGCAGAAAAGGAAAAGTCTGCAGCAGATAGATTCTCATTCCTTGAGCCGCAATCTGGTTTATGCAGAGGAAGAAGAAATTCTGCAGCAAAGAGGGTGTTTGCAGCAGATGGCTTGTGTTTTTGGTGAGGTTGGGTGTGAGACTTTTAAGTATGTGTGATTTTAATCTTAATATGGTGGTAAGTGAGTCATTTTTGCAGTTTTGAGCTTCTTTGGGTTGTAGGATTCAAGGTAAAAATGCTGCATTTTCTTGGCAAAACTTGGAGACTTCATTTCATCATTTGTGGTTAGATGCAACTTCATGCAAATTTTATGGAGTTTTATGTGCTAAATGTTGATTTGCAGAATTTGTCTTAAAATGGCATAGTTCTCAAAGGTCTTTTATGTAGGATCCATTTTTACATGCTTGTGTGATGCCTTTTTGATATACTTTGTATATATTGATGTGTTTTTGGTGAAACTTCTCATGGTTTATGCTTCATGGAATTATATTTCCTCATTCTAGGGTATTTTTCACACTTGCAATCCATGTTCTATTGCATTCTTGATCTTGCTAACTTGTGCATAAGCAACTGCATAGCTTATGCAATCCTGCATAACCACAATTCTTGCCATTTTCCACCTTTATTGCAAGTGCATAAGGAGAGTGCATAGCTTATGCACTTCTGCATAACCTCATTTTGTCAAATTTCATATCTGTCAAAACTTGCATAAGGTGAGTGCATGACTTATGCACATTTGCACAACTTCAAATTCTGCATTTTCTCTCTCGAAATGCGCATAAGCGAGTGCATAACCAATGCACTTCGCATAACCAAAAACTCAATTTCCACTCGCCGAGGTGCATAAGCAGAGTGCATAACTTATGCACTTCTGCATGACCAGAAACCCAGAAAAATCAAACTTGCCGAGGGGTGCATAAGGAAGGTGCATAAGTTATGCACTTCCGCATAACCAAGAACTCCAAAAATTCAAACCTGCCGAGGGGTGCATAAGGAAGGTGCATAAGTTATGCACTTCTGCATAACCAAAAACTCTGAATTTCCAATTCTGCCGAGGGGTGCATAAGGAAGGTGCATAAGTTATGCACTTCTGCATAACCAAAGACTCTAAATTTCAAAACCCACCGAAGAGTGCATAAGGAGAGTGCATAACTTATGCACTTCCGCATGACCAAAAAAAAAAAAAAAAAAAAATGCAACCCTTATTGCCACTCATGCAGAACTGCACAGCTTATGCACCCTACTTATGCACATGTTCTGGAAAAGTTAAAACCTGCTGAGACTTGCATAAGGAGAGTGCATAACTTATGCACTTCCGCATAACAAAAAAAAAAAAAAAAAAAATTTTGCAAATATTTTACATAGCCTATGCAACCCTTATTGCCACTCATGCAGAACCGCACGGCTTATGCACCCTACTTATGCACATGTTCTGGAAAAGTTAAAACCTGCTGAGACTTGCATAAGGAGAGTGCATAACTTATGCACTTCCGCATGACCAAAAAAAAAAAAAAAAAAAATTTTGCAAATATTTTACATAGCCTATGCAACCCTTATTGCCACTCATGCAGAACCGCACGGCTTATGCACCCTACTTATGCACATGTTTTGGACAGCACTTTACTCTGCATAACCTGTACAGCCTCTTATGCATCACCATTATTCCTTGAATTCTCATCTGCTCTATACCAGGTAACTCTTTCCTTTTGCTCTTAAATTTCACAATTCCTGGTAATTTCTCTTTACTTTGAATTTTGATAATGCACTACTTGAGACATTGAGGACAATGTCTAATTTTGAGTTTGGGGGTGCACATTCATTTTGATTTTTGCTTCATTTTTTTTACATTTTGAGTATAGGAACATCTCATCCCATTTCATTTACATATATTGTAAATATTTTACATATACATCCATACATACATATACATAACACATTTACACACACATTATACATCACTTAGAAATTATACACTTTGCACACAAATAGACTTCTTCCATTTAGTTAATGCATTGCTCATTTTTAGGAATCATGCATCATGCATTAAAATCTTACACAAATCCCTTGAGTATTGAAAAGTTGCCTATGAGAGTGATTTGACTTACCTTTAGTTGGGTTTGTGGATTGAAAGTTTCCTAAGAGGTGCAAAGTTTTGAAGTGTTATCCCTTGCCTATATCTTCTTAGCCAAAAAGCCACCCAACTAGTCCTTTAGAGATTGGAGTGTTTAGAGGAGTTATTGGATATAAGGTAGTCAAATGATGTCTCACCAATCCTAGAACAAATTTTCTAAACCTTTCAAGGCGAAATATCACTTATACTTGAAAAGAGAGATGATTAGGCATTCTTTGATTTAAACCTTCTCATTTTAAACCTTTGGCCCTTTTTCCTAATTAAAATTGACCTTTGAAAACCCCTTTGAGCCTTTTTATCCCTAATTTTTCTTGAAATCCTTATTGCTACCTAGCCAATGAACCAAACACTCCAACCCTTTTCATGAGAATAATATTGAATATTAGGTACACTTTCTAAAAAATAAAAATAAAAAAAAAGAAAAAATATACAAAAAAAAAGGAGAAGAAGTGCTTGTCATCTTGTAAAAGTGTTAGTATATGTGCTTTTCACTATTGCCATTCAAAATGAAAGAAATCCACCCAAAGTATTAAAAGAAATGAGTTTGGGGGTGGCATTTTTAGGGACAATCATCAAAAGAAAATGCAAAATACAAGTCTAAAGTATCAAAATGTCCCTCAATTTTTATGTGTTTTGTAAACTATGCTAGCACTTGACAATTCTCATTGTGTACTTCTCTCCACCATATATACAAAAAAAAAAGAAAAAAAGAAGAAAAAGAAAAAAATTATAATAAAATAAGAAGTGTACCTTATGTTTAAAAATTGAAAATATTCTCATGCTTTGAATACTTTTTACCCATCTTTCTTCTTAGCCTCATTTTAAACCCCATGGCCTCATTACATCCCTAAAAAGACCTTTGATCTCTTGATAGTACTTGCTACATTAGTGGAGATAGGAGTAGGGAATTTGCCTATGGGATTGGAAAACTATTCATCTATTCATTCAATTCTATCATTCCATGTTGAGATACTTTGGTTATCAATTGTCCTAGAATTCTTTTTGAGCATGACTATCTCTTTTGATTGGTTGGTTTGGGGATTTTGAATGATAATTGACTTGATGGCTAAGCGGTGAAAGCTTGGATAAGCATTAGATTCTTTGCATTTTGAAGGATGGGTATATGGATTGTTAGTATGGCTAAAGGTGTGTTTAGTTACTTTAATAGGTAATTTTCATAGCTCTTTGGATAAGGCACCCCTAAAAATTTTGCATAACATTTTAAAGTTTGCTTGAGGACAAGCAAAAACTTGAGTTTGGGGGTCTTTGATGCATACATTTTGCATAATCATTGAGGTTTAATTTCATAGCCATTTTATTTGATTATTAGTCATTTTTAGCTAATTTCATTAGTTAATTAGTTAGTTTTTCATAATTGTCGATTTTGGATTAATTTGTAATTTTACTTTGTTTTGTAGGAAAAATGGTGTTTTTGAAGGACTGAAGAGAATTTTGCCATTGAGGAGTGTCTTCTACAGCCAAAGATGTCAAAAACAAGTTTTCAAGCTGAAATATGCATTGACCAAACTGTGCATAACTTGCCGCATAAGCTATGCAGATTTGCATAAGGAGAAAGATCATCGCTCAGAATCCACCAAGTGTGCATAACGAGACAGCATAGCGAATGCACATGCCCGCCTCCCTTATGCACCTTCACAGAATTGTGCATAACCTATGCACGAAGTCCTGCTGTTTTCCATAAGTGGCCTGAACCAGCTGAAATCGCATAAGGGATCGCATAACTTATGTAGTCCACTTATGCATCCCATGAAGAGTTCATTAATGAGTCGCGTGAGATTCCCTCAAATAATTCCTCCTAGAACATACCATTTTAGGGCTCCATGTCAGAAAAATGCTATAAATAGTCCCATTTTCTCATTTTAGAGGGAGAAAAGGAGAAAAGAAGAAGAGGAGAAGAGAGGCAGAATTTGAGGAGTCATTTTCACCTTCCACACCATTTTTAACCAAGATTTGCAGATTTCTTCCTTCCTTTACATTTTTCTACATTTCTAGTGTTTAATTTCTTACTTCTTAGCTTAGATTAAAGCTTTATTTCCATTTAAACTCATCATATCTTGTAAGCATTATGGATAGTGAGTAGTTTACTTTTGATTCTGGAGTAAGGGATGTAATATTTTAGTTATTTTTGTGGATTTGAACTGGGTTAGTCCCAATTTAATGAATTTATGAGGTTTAATCCATTTCTTGTGTGCTTATTCACATGCTTAATGAAGGGCCCCATTAAGTTATGTTCTTAATCCTTGGTTGAAGCAACGAAAGGAGAAAACCAAGTGATAGTTAATCAAGAAATTAGACTTAATTAACTTAGATCTAGAAATAGACTAAGGGTTAAGAGGGTTTTAATAGATTGATTAAAGAACCTAATGGGTCTTGGTTAATTTTAACTCCACGAAAGTAGGATTAAGTTAATTAAGGCACTCTTTGTCTCACTCGAAAGAGTTTTCAAAGGATTTTAGAATTAATCTCCTTTAAACCCATAAATTTCATGGATTGGGCTAGCTAGGGAAAATCCCAAAATAGCTTGAATATGAAATCCAACTCCTAATCGCCTTTTTACCATTGTTAATTTCTAATCGAATTTAATCATTTGCCATTTTAAATATTGCCATATTTGAACTTGCTTATTTCAATTTGATGCAAATCTTAGTTTAATTAATACATTGTTGAATAGAATATTAAATTTGCACATTTAGATTTCATACTCCATTACCCATTAATTCATTATTTTAATTTCATAAATACTTCAATTTAGTCAACTTTTATATCAAAAATTCAATCATTAACACAACTCCTCGTGGGATCGATATTTTTCTATACTACTTGTACGACCCGTGCACTTGCGGTTGGGACGCATCAAGTTTTTGGCGCCGTTGCCGGGGAGTTGTTTGCTTAAGATTGAATTCTTGATTATTTTAGTTGTTTTTTAGTTTTATCTCTGTTATCTTTTCATTTTGTGTTTGTTTGTTCTTTTTCAGGTACTCTTAATCTTTTATGAGAAGAGCTAGAAGCACAAGTGATACATCCTTATTATTCAACCCTGAAATTGAGAAATTTTGTAAGGCCAACAAGAAAGAAACCAGAAAAAGAAAAGAAGCCTTGATAGAAACTGAATTAGAAGCAGACATGGCTGATGAAAGAATTAGAATTGGTGTTGGTAATGCTGGAAATGATCAAAATAATGAAAATGCAGCCCATGGTGAAGAAGTTGTTAATGCTAACGTGCCTAGGGGAAGTATGATGGATCATGCTTTTCCACGTTTTGATGACTTGAGAGAGAGCATAGCAAGACCAAGGATTGATGCAAATAGTTACAAGATGGATTTTGGAGTCCTTCAAATGATTCAGAATTCTCAATTTGGGGGTCATCCTTCTGAAAATCCACACACACATCTGAAGAAGTTTGCTATGATTTGTGACATGCAAAAACAACTTGGAGTATCTGATGATGCAGCAAGGCTAAAATTGTTTCCATTCTCTTTGAAAGATAGAGCATTGGATTGGCTTGATTCTTTACCTCACAACTCAATTACAAATTGGGAGCAGCTCACTGATGTATTTCTTGCCCAATACTTTCCACCTGGAAAAACTCAAGAGTTGAGGAATCAAATGATTGCTTTTAGACCAAGAGAAGATGAGACTCTTTATGAGTCATGGATGAGATGGAAGGAGTTGGAGAGACAATGTCCACATCATGCCATTCCCAAATGGATGATAAACCAGAATTTTTACACAAACGTCACTCCTGCTATCAGAGGGATCATTGATGCTCAAACTGGAGGGGAATTCATCATTAAGCATGAAGATGAAGCTTATGAGTTATTAGAGAAAATAGCAAAGAACAGTCATCTATGGAGTAGTCCAAGAGGGTCAACTCCAACTCAAAAAAGGCAAGGTGCTGGAATGTATGAGCTTGATCCATTCAACATGATCAATGCCAAATTTGATGCACTCACTAATGTCCTTGCTAAGAAAATGGAGGATTTAAGTATGCTAGTCAGTTCATCATCATGCTCTGGAAGTTCTCAACAAGTTACTTATGCAGAAGGAACAATGAGCTGTGGAGTAGATTATCCTTCATATGCTTGGAGGAATCATCCCAATTTTTCATGGGAGAATCAGCAAAATCAAGCTTCAACTCAGAACTTTCCATCACAACAACAAGAGCATCAATACCAACAACCTAGGCAACCACCACCTAGTTTTCAAAGAAAAGAATGCAAATCGCACCTTTACTAAGACAAAGAAGAACAAAGTTCCACCACAGAGGCTTTATTACAACAAATTCTTGCTAATCAAATTAAGCGTGATGAAGAGTTGAGAGAGATGAAAGCAAGGCTGGAACAAATGCAAACACACAATAGGATCTTTGGAAAATCAGTTGCACAACAAGCATGCTCATCAAGTACCAATTCTATGGGGAAACTTCCTAGTCAAACAGAAAATCCAAGGGAGCAATGTCATGCCATCACCGAGGAGTTGTAAAATAGTGCATACTGAGAAGAGTGAAAAAGCTGAGAAGAGAGAAAATGAGAAAGATGTCAAGGGAGATGAAAAAGGGAGTGCAAGAAAAGGTAAAGAGGAGGTTGGAGAGAAAGAAGAGAAATATATACCTCCAGAGCCTTACAAGCCACAGCTTCCCTTTCCACAGAGATTTCAAAAAGCCAAGCTTGATAAGCAATTTGGGAAGTTCTTAGAGGTTTTGAAGAAGCTATATATAAATGTGCCTTTTATCGATGCTCTTTCCCAAATGCCTTCTTATGCTAAGTTTTTGAAAGAAATTCTCTCAAACAAAAGAAGACTTGAAGATTATGAGATCAGAGCCTTAATCGAGGAATGCAAAGCATATCCTCCAAAGGAAACTTCCTCCAAAGCTCAAGGATCCAGGGAGTTTTTCAATTCCATGCCATATTGGGGAATCATGTTCTATAAAAGCTTTATGTGATTTAGGGGCTAGTGTAAGCCTTATGCCCCTCTCCATCTATGAGAAGCTTAACATGGGAGATCTTAAGCCAACCCACATTTCTCTTGATTGGCGACATGATCAATTAAATATCCGAGAAGGATCTTGGAAAATATACCACTGAAGGTTGGAAAATTTTACATCCCAGTTGACTTTGTCATTTTGGACATGGAAGAGGATTCTCATATGCCAATCATTTTGGGGAGGCCTTTCCTGGCTACAGCTGGTGCTTTGATTGACGTGAAAGGTGAAAAGCTTACTCTTAGAATCGGAAAGGATCAGTTAGTCTTCAATATTGGCAATGATAAGAAGAAGCAACATGAAGATGTAGACTCTTGTTTGAGAATTGATATAGTTGATGAGTTAGTAAAAGAGCACTTTAGAAAGAGCTATCCGAAGGCTTCTCTTGAAAGTTGTCTTATCCATGAAGGGAGTATCAATGATGAAAATCCAAAAGAGGCTGCATTTGCACAAGATTTGAATAGTAATCCACCTTGTCCTATGGCACCAATCTTTCAAGTTGAGCAAATGGAGAAAAGTGAAGTAAAGCAACCATCTCTCAAAGAACAAGATGCACCAAAGGTTGTCAAGAAAGAAATGGTCGGATTTTTAGACAAAGCAACAAGGATCTTCTCATGTGATGGAAAGAAAATGAAGTATAGATTCATTGAAGCACCTATTGGAAACAGAGGCAACAAATTCCAATTTCAGCCACCATGAAACATGAAAAGAGTCTAGCTAAGGACTATAAATTAGCGCTCTTGGGAGGCATCCCAAGTCCTTTTATTTTGCTTTTGTTGATTTACTTTCATTTTCATTAATTTTGTTTTTATCTTAAATTTCCTCAAATTCAATTTTTGACATTATTAAATCTTGTCCCTTGTAGATGTATATCAATGAAGAAAGGCTGGTGAACTATTGGGAGCTGCAATCTGGTTATTGCAGAGGAAAAATGCAATCTGCAGAAAAGGAAAAGTCTGCAGCAGATAGATTCTGTCCTTGAGCTGCAATCTGGTTTATGCAGAGAGGAAGAAGAAATTCTGCAGCAAAGAGGGTGTTTGCAGCAGATGGCTTGTGTTTTTGGTGAGGTTGGGTGTGAGACTTTTAAGTATGTGTGATTTTAATCTTAATATGGTGGTAAGTGAGTCATTTTTGCAGTTTTGAGCTTCTTTGGGTTGTAGGATTCAAGGTAAAAATGCTGCATTTTCTTGGCAAAACTTGGAGACTTCATTTCATCATTTGTGGTTAGATGCAACTTCATGCAAATTTTATGGAGTTTTATGTGCTAAATGTTGATTTGCAGAATTTGTCTTAAAATGGCATAGTTCTCAAAGGTCTTTTATGTAGGATCCATTTTTACATGCTTGTGTGATGCCTTTTTGATATACTTTGTATATATTGATGTGTTTTTGGTGAAACTTCTCATGGTTTATGCTTCATGGAATTATATTTCCTCATTCTAGGGTATTTTTCACACTTGCAATCCATGTTCTATTGCATTCTTGATCTTGCTAACTTGTGCATAAGCAACTGCATAGCTTATGCAATCCTGCATAACCACAATTCTTGCCATTTTCCACCTTTATTGCAAGTGCATAAGGAGAGTGCATAGCTTATGCACTTCTGCATAACCTCATTTTGTCAAATTTCATATCTGTCAAAACTTGCATAAGGTGAGTGCATGACTTATGCACATTTGCACAACTTCAAATTCTGCATTTTCTCTCTCTGAAATGCATAAGCGAGTGCATAACCAATGCATACGCATAACCAAAAACTCGAATTTCCAGTGCGAGGGTGCATAAGCGAGTGCATAACTTATGCACTACGCATGACCGAAACCAGAAAAATCAAACTTGCCGAGGGGTGCATAAGGAAGGTGCATAAGTTATGCACTTCCATAACCAAGAACTCCAAAAATTCAAACTGCCGAGGTGCATAAGGAAGGTGCATAAGTTATGCACTACGCATAACCAAAAACTCGAATTTCCAGTGCCGAGGTGCATAAGGAAGGTGCATAAGTTATGCATACGCATAACCAAAGACTCTAAATTTCAAAACCCACCGAAGAGTGCATAAGGAGAGTGCATAACTTATGCACTTCCGCATGACCAAAAAAAAAAAAAAAAAAAAATGCAACCCTTATTGCCACTCATGCAGAACTGCACGGCTTATGCACCCTACTTATGCACATGTTCTGGAAAATTTAAAAACAGCTGAGAATTGCATAAGGAGAGTGCATAACTTATGCACTTCCGCATAACAAAAAAAAAAAAAAAAAAATTTTTGCAAATATTTTACATAGCCTATGCAACCCTTATTGCCACTCATGCAGAACCGCACGACTTATGCACCCTACTTATGCACATGTTCTGGAAAAGTTAAAACCTGCTGAGACTTGCATAAGGAGAGTGCATAACTTATGCACTTCCGCATGACCAAAAAAAAAAAAAAAAAAAAATTTTTGCAAATATTTTACATAGCCTATGCAACCCTTATTGCCACTCATGCAGAACCGCACGGCTTATGCACCCTACTTATGCACATGTTTTGGACAGCACTTTACTCTGCATAACCTGTACAGCCTCTTATGCATCACCATTATTCCTTGAATTCTCATCTGCTCTATACCAGGTAACTCTTTCCTTTTGCTCTTAAATTTCACAATTCCTGGTAATTTCTCTTTACTTTGAATTTTGATAATGCACTACTTGAGACATTGAGGACAATGTCTAATTTTGAGTTTGGGGGTGCACATTCATTTTGATTTTTGCTTCATTTTTTTTACATTTTGAGTATAGGAACATCTCATCCCATTTCATTTACATAAATTGTAAATATTTTACATATACATCCATACATACATATACATAACACATTTACACACACATTATACATCACTTAGAAATTATACACTTTGCACACAAATAGACTTCTTCCATTTAGTTAATGCATTGCTCATTTTTAGGAATCATGCATCATGCATTAAATTCTTTTGCCAAATCCCTTGAGTATTGAAAAGTTGCCTATGAGAGTGATTTGACTTACCTTTAGTTGGGTTTGTGGATTGAAAGTTTCCTAAGAGGTGCAAAGTTTTGAAGTGTTATCCCTTGCCTATATCTTCTTAGCTAAAAAGCCACCCAACTAGTCCTTTAGAGATTGGAGTGTTTAGAGGGAGTTATTGGATATAAGGTAGTCAAATGATGTCTCACCAATCCTAGAACAAATTTTCTAAACCTTTCAAGGCGAAATATCAGCTTATACTTGAAAAGAGAGATGATTAGGCATTCTTTGATTTAAACCTTCTCATTTTAAACCTTTGGCCCTTTTTCCTAATTAAAATTGACCTTTGAAAACCCCTTTGAGCCTTTTTATCCCTAATTTTTCTTGAAATCCTTATTGCTACCTAGCCAATGAACCAAACACTCCAACCCTTTTCATGAGAATAATATTGAATATTAGGTACACTTTCTAAAAAAATAAAAAAAAAAGAAAAAATATACAAAAAAAGGGAGAAGAAGTGCTTGTCATCTTGTAAAAGTGCTAGTATATGTGCTTTTCACTATTGCCATTCAAAATGAAAGAAATCCACCCAAAGTATTAAAAGAAATGAGTTTGGGGGTGGTATTTTTAGGGACAATCATCAAAAGAAAATGCAAAATACAAGTCTAAAGTATCAAAATGTCCCTCCATTTTTATGTGTTTTGTAAACTATGCTAGCACTTGACAATTCTCATTGTGTACTTCTCTCCACCATATATACAAAAAAAAAAAAAAAGAAAAAAAGAAGAAAAAGAAAAAAATTATAATAAAATAAGAAGTGTACCTTATGTTTAAAAATTGAAAATATTCTCATGCTTTGAATACTTTTTACCCATCTTTCTTCTTAGCCTCATTTTAAACCCCATGGCCTCATTACATCCCTAAAAAGACCTTTGATCTCTTGATAGTACTTGCTACATTAGTGGAGATAGGAGTAGGGAATTTGCCTATGGGATTGGAAAACTATTCATCTATTCATTCAATTCTATCATTCCATGTTGAGATACTTTGGTTATCAATTGTCCTAGAATTCTTTTTGAGCATGACTATCTCTTTTGATTGGTTGGTTTGGGGATTTTGAATGATAATTGACTTGATGGCTAAGCGGTGAAAGCTTGGATAAGCATTAGATTCTTTGCATTTTGAAGGATGGGTATATGGATTGTTAGTATGGCTAAAGGTGTGTTTAGTTACTTTAATAGGTAATTTTCATAGCTCTTTGGATAAGGCACCCTAAAAATTTTGCATTACATTTTAAAGTTTGCTTGAGGACAAGCAAAAGCTTGAGTTTGGGGTATTTGATGCATACATTTTGCATAATCATTGAGGTTTAATTTCATAGCCATTTTATTTGATTATTAGTCATTTTTAGCTAATTTCATTAGTTAATTAGTTAGTTTTTCATAATTGTCGATTTTGGATTAATTTGTAATTTTTACTTTGTTTTGTAGGAAAAATGGTGTTTTTGAAGGACTCAAGAGAATTTTGCCATTGAGGAGTGTCTTCTACAGCCAAAGATGTCAAAAACAAGTTTTCAAGCTGAAATATGCATGGACCAAATTGTGCATAACTTGCCGCATAAGCTATGCAGATTTGCATAAGGAGAAAGATCACTGTTCCAGAACCAGCCGAAGTGTGCATAAGGAGACAGCATAGCTTATGCACATTCCGCCTCCCTTATGCACCTTCACGAATTGTGCATAACCTATGCACCAAGTCATGCGATTTTGCATAAGTGGCCCAGAACCAGCTGAAGCGCATAAGGGATCGCATAACTTATGCATCCACTTATGCGATCCCATGAAGAGTTCATTAATGAGTGGCGGAGATTCCCTCAAATAATTCCTCCTAGAACATACCATTTTAGGGCTCCATGTCGGAAAAATGCTATAAATATTCCCATGTTCTCATTTTAGAGGGAGAAAAGGAGAAAAGAAGAAGAGGAGAAGAGAGGCAGAATTTGAGGAGTCATTTTCACCTTCCACACCATTTTTAACCAAGATTTGCAGATTTCTTCCTTCCTTTACATTTTTCTACATTTCTAGTGTTTAATTTCTTACTTCTTAGCTTAGATTAAAGCTTTATTTCCATTTAAACTCATCATATCTTGTAAGCATTATGGATAGTGAGTAGTTTACTTTTGATTCTGGAGTAAGGGATGTAATATTTTAGTTATTTTTGTGGATTTGAACTGGGTTAGTCCCAATTTAATGAATTTATGAGGTTTAATCCATTTCTTGTGTGCTTATTCACATGCTTAATGAAGGGCCCCATTAAGTTATGTTCTTAATCCTTGGTTGAAGCAGAAAGGAGAAAACCAAGTGATAGTTAATCAAGAAATTGGACTTAATTAACTTAGATCTAGAAATAGACTAAGGGTTAAGAGGGTTTTAATAGATTGATTAAAGAACCTAATGGGTCTTGGTTAATTTTAACTCCACGAAAGTAGGATTAAGTTAATTAAGGCACTCTTTGTCTCACTCGAAAGAGTTTTCAAAGGATTTTAGAATTAATCTCCTTTAAACCCATAAATTTCATGGATTGGGCTAGCTAGGGAAAATCCCAAAATAGCTTGAATATGAAATCCCGAACTCCGGAATCGCCTTTTTACCATTGTTAATTTCTAATCGAATTTAATCATTTGCCATTTTAAATATTGCCATATTTGAACTTGCTTATTTCAATTTGATGCAAATCTTAGTTTAATTAATACATTGTTGAATAGAATATTAAATTTGCACATTTAGATTTCATACTCCATTACCCATTAATTCATTATTTTAATTTCATAAATACTTCAATTTAGTCAACTTTTATATCAAAAATTCAATCATTAACACAACTCCTCGTGGGATCGATATTTTTCTATACTACTTGTACGACCCGTGCACTTGCGGTTGGGACGCATCACTTTCTTAATGAAAAGGCGAATTCGCTAGTGGTCGATGAGTTCATGTACAAATGCGATGAGATTAAAATAAAAACAGTAATTGCAGGACTAATTTCAATGCACAGATTAAGATGGAAATTGAGCCTAGGGTTTACAATCAGCTATAGAATTTTTAATTAGGACATTGAATTTGTCGTCTGAAAGCAGCAGGAAAAGAGTGCTACCCATTTGGCCATACTCACAACTTAGATTAGAATATTGATTTTCCAGTTCCCCAATTACCACTCTTTTTGATACTGTGCAGGCTGTCCTCCAAAGCTAGGACAGTATACAATTTTTTAACCATTGCAAAATTAATTAATGGTTGCCCTAGATCTAGCTTCCCCTCCTCCAGCACTTTCCTCTGTAGACATGCAAGGGTTCAGCATATATTAGTTTAAAAGGGGAACTATTTTTTTAATTGTTAAATTATGTTATCTTGTTTGAGTTTGCACTTCATATATTAGCGTGTCTTCTTATAGTTTCCATGTTATAAAGTAGGATTTTGGACTGATTCTTGAGCCCTTCATACAGATTTGAGTAAATTATTCCAATGATAATGAATTTTGCTTCACAAAATTTTAAATTAATTGCCATAATTTGGTCATTTTTATTGCAATTAAAATACCCAATTCCAGTGAGAAACCCACCAGGAATCTGATGTAACATTCAATTTACTGTAGAATTTTATTAAGAAAATTGAAGATTATAGTTTTTTCAGTTGAAAAGCTGTTAGATTAGTCTTTGAGGTTTTTTCTTTTGGTATTGGATTCATTTTCTTTTGAAAATTTCGTATGAATATATGAAGGAAGCTTATTGTGGCAAGATACTTCAACAAAGGGTATGCCTCAGTGGCTGGTCCTCTGAATTCCACCTTCGATTCGCCTCGTGATAAAGAGGGTCATGGAACTAATACCTTGTCGACAGCAGGTGGAAATTTTGTAGCAGGAGCCAGTGTCTTTGGGTTCGGCAATGGAACAGCGAAAGGTGGTTCACCAAAAGCACGAGTTGCAGCTTACAAGGTCTGTTATCCCCCAGTTGGTGGAAATGAGTGCTTTGATGCAGATATCTTAGCAGCATTTGATACTGCAATAAGTGATGGGGTTGATGTCCTGTCCGTGTCACTGGGAGGGGATCCTACACCATTCTTTAATGACAGTGTTTCCATTGGGTCTTTCCATGCTGTAAAGAACGGGATTGTCGTCGTTTGTTCTGCTGGTAATTCTGGTCCTAATGATGCTACCGCCTCCAATCTTGCACCCTGGCAGATCACTGTTAGTGCCAGTACCATGGACAGGGAGTTCCCCAGTTATGTTACGCTTGGCAACAACATGACCTTCAAGTTTTTTTTTAAATTGGTTTCCCTTTCCTGCTAAATTAATATCTTTAGTCTTAGGAACTAATACGAATGTGTTTGATTTTGAAGGGAGAAAGTTTATCAAGAACAGCCCTGCCAAAGGATAAGTACTTCCCAATTGGGGCAAATGACCGTACTAAGGTAACTCATACCAGAATAGGCTAACACCAAAAAAAATTACCAAGAGGGGGCGGATTGCAGTGGTCACCGCGTGGGACGTTGTTCAAAATAGTGTCTGAACAAGGGACGCTATTCATAATAGCACCCGAAGCTTGGACGCTACTCAAAATAGCGTCCGGAATGAGCTACTGCAGCACGCGAAGAATATTACGTCCCATCTGCTCCGGATGCTAATTATATTAGCGTCCCGTGTCCTCCCGAGCCTCGCTGCAGCCTCCTCCCACCCAAGCCTGGCCTAGCGCAAGTCCAATCTGCGCAGGGAATCTTCCTGCACGCGGGACGCTATTTTTATTAGCGTCCCATGCTGATCCGCCCCGTCCAATCTGTGCAGGAATCTTCAGTGAAGGGGGGACGCTATTTTTATTAGCGTCCCGTGTTCATGCTCACCATTTCTACTCCTGCTCTCTCTCCCTGCGCTCTCATTTACGGCTTTCATTTCGCCCTCAAGCCCCTCGCTCTCGTTCATTCCTTGTCCATCGTCTCCCTCGCTCCTTCATTCCCTCATCCATTGTCTCATTTTGGTGGAGCAGCTCGGGTGGAGCAAGAAGGAGAAGAGTAAGGTGCAGGCAGTGGTAGATCACAAGGAAAGAAAGAAGAAATTTGAAAAAAAATTATATTAAAGTATGTATTTTGACTGTTTAATAATTTTTAACATATAATATATGAAATGCTTAGATGATAATAATGTATATTATTGTGAAAAAAATGTAATATTCCTTAAGAAATAAATTTTCGTTACAAGTTTTAACATGCAATATATAAAATGCTTGAGTGTTAATGTAATTATTATGCTGAAAATAATATATATATATTTTTTTATGCATGCATGTTGGTATGTTTGTGAGCAAGTTGATATATATATAGTAATAGCATAATACTGATAAAATGAGTATTAGTTATTGGGAAAAATAATACAAAAAATTATATTTTTAGTGTATAATAGTAAAGAAGGTAAAGAAAAAATAATATAAATTTGTAGTATTAAGAAAATGTTAGGAAAGAGAAAATAAAAATTATAAATGTAAATTATGTTACAAAATAAATTTTATATTAAGTCATATAATTTTTGTATCTCATAATATAATAGTTTAATAAGTTGAACAGAGAATATTAGTATAAAATAAAATAATAGTTTAAGTTTTTAAAAATTAGTAAAAGCTATAGAAGAAAGGGAAAAATTAATAGAAAATTGAGTTCATAATATATTATAGAAAATGATGTAATAAAAATAAAATATAAATTTATATAAAATATTAATAAAAAATGAGAAATTAGTAATATAAAAAATTGCCAAAAAAAATAAGTAGCATTTTAATTAAAATGTAATTATTAGAAATAAAATATTAATTTAATTTATTAATTAAAATTAAAAGAATAGAAAAATTATTAATGTAAAATGTTGTTGAAAATAATTTCTTTATTAATAGAAAATTGTGTTCATAATATATTATAGAAAAGGATGTAATAAAAATAAAATATAAATTTATATAAAATATTATTAAAAAATGAAAAATTAGTAATATAAAAAATTGCCAAAAAAAAATAAGTAGCATTTTAATTAAAATGTAATTAATAAAAATAAATTATAAAATTATATGATTTAGATAATATGGAAGAAATAAAAAATAATAAAATAAAAAAAATTGGCGAAACTCAATATAACAATTAATATGTAATTATTTTAAAAAATTAATATTATTAAAATATGATTAAAAAATTAAAACAAGAGTAACATAAAAATATGTCGAAATCATTTCATATTTAATTAAAATATAATTAGTAGAAATAAAATATTAATTTATTTTATTAATTAAAATTAAAAAATAGAAAAATTAGTAATGTACAATGTAAAGCGTATTGTCAACTGCATAGTTTATCTTTGATAGTTGTTACGATTTTTATTTTATCAGAAATGTCAATTCCAAGTTTTGCTACTTTATATTGGGATGGAGAAATCATTATGAATGATGAAGGCTATGAATATTATGGGGGTTCATCAACCGTCATTACTATTGGTAAACGTATGGATTTTGGTACTTTAGGAATGAAAATTGTGCGTGGAATTAATCTTAAAGGTGGACATGAATTTATATCGAAAATCTTATTGAGACAACCCATTGAAAAAATGGCTCATTTAAATGGGATTGCATGGGTTTGACAAAGCGATGACGATGTGAATATTATGTTTAATTACATTGATGAAATTGGAGGTATGTCATCGATTGAATTATATATTGAAATTTTTCGACCATCTGCAAATGTTGTTGATGAAGCGGGCCCATCAAATAATTGTTACACTGAAGCACTGAAGTGTACGGATGATTTTGAATCCGCTAGCAATGATTATTGTCCTGATGATGATGAGGATGATGTGGAGTCTGATGAAGAATGGATTGATAGTGATGATCGACATGAATGAGGATGGTGGTCATCATAATGAGTTAGTAGTAGATTTGCCTTTTTACTATAATACTCATGTTGCAAACCCAATAATGCCGCTTGTCCCTCCTCCGCCTTATAGTGAAATAGATTTTTCATTGCTAACGGTTGATCCATGGTCAACACCACAGTGTAGTTCAATGTGGGATCCATTAAAAGAGTTTGAATTAGGAATGATATTCTCATCTAGAGAGGATGTCCAAAAAGCTGCCAAAGAATATCATTTACATAGGCACCATGAGTTTTGTAATGAGGAGACAAAGAGTAGAACATATGCCATCAGGTGCAAAGACACAACGAGCAATTGTAAGTGGAGATTGCGTGCCTCACGAGGGAAAGGAAGTGATATATGGAAAATTACGCGATATAATGGACCACATACATGTGTTAATCCATCACTGTCACAAGATCATAAGCAATTGGATAGCAAATTTATATCTGATTTCATTCTCGCCATTGTACGTGAACAACCCAATGTGAAGATAGGAGCGTTACAGTCTGAAATAAAAGATAAGATTGGATATATGCCAAGTTATCGAAAGACCTGGAAGGCTAGGCACGATGCAATTATTAAGATCTTTGGTGATTGGGACAAATCTTACGGAAGGTTGCGACAATTTATGCTTGCTTTGTGCAAACAGAACCCTGAAAGTATGTTCTTAATTGAAGATGATCCTTTTTTTGTTAATAATAGATTAGATCCTGCTTATCGGGTTTTCGATAGAATGTTTTGGGCATATAAACAAACAATAGAAGGATTCAAGAACTGCCGACCGGTTATATTCATAGATTCAACTTTTTTATATGGAAAGTACAAAGGATGTTTATTTTGTGCAACAACACTTGATGGTAATAACCATATTTTCCCAATTGCGTGGGCAATAGTCGACAGTGAAAATACAAGGAACTAGGATTGGTTTATGTCTTGTTTGAGGGTGTTTGTGACAGATCGTAATGGAATATGTGTTATATCAGATAGACATATTGCCATAAAAAAGGCAATGAATCAAGATTGGTGGCAGCCTCCTGCTGGGCATCATCGATACTGCTTAAGACATATCATTAGCAATTACAACACAAAGTTTAAGAATACTAATATGAAAGAAGCTCTCCGAAAGGCAGGTTAGTTTTCTAAGTTGACTATTTATTGTTACTGTAATCTAAATATAAAGTTGACATGTGTATC
Source organism: Hevea brasiliensis (assembly GCF_030052815.1). Classification (NCBI taxonomy): domain Eukaryota; kingdom Viridiplantae; phylum Streptophyta; class Magnoliopsida; order Malpighiales; family Euphorbiaceae; genus Hevea; species Hevea brasiliensis. The sequence goes on along the minus strand of NC_079499.1, from coordinate 9,100,878 downwards.
CAACAAATAACATGGCTTTTTTATTTTTACAGCACAACAATTGGAAAAAAAAAATTTTATGAGGCCATGAACACAATCAAGAATGAGCATCCTGATACATTTGAATGGGCTACAAAGATACCTTTGGAAAAATGGACACGTTCTCATGATGGAGGGAAACGTTATGGCTCCATGACAACTAATACTGTTGAGTCTTTTAATGGAATACTCAAAGGGATCTGTGCTTTACCAATAACTGCAATGGTAGAAAAAATATTTTTCCAATATGTTGATTATTTTGACACACACCGCACGGCCCTCCGTGAGCAACTGCAAATGGGCTTCAAATTTACACCAGCATGTCGTCAAATATTACTTGACAATTTAAATGAAGCAAGCTCATATAATGTCCGAATCTTTAACCGCGATTGTGGTGAATTTGAAGTTTGGAAGGGAAGATCTAAAACGAAGCATGTGGTCAAACTTGATGAAAGGCAATGCACATGCAAGAAGTTTGAAGAAATATGCATTCCATGTTCTCATGTGATTGCCGCATGCCAAGCAATGTCAATTAATTATGAGCAATACGTTTCAAATTATTACACATTGGAGCAAACACTTAAGTGCTATGAGTGGCAGTTTCATGCTCTTGGACATCCTGATGATTGGCCAACAGATAATTATCCAGTTCTTCTACTTGACCCAACCCAGAAAAGGTCTAAAGGACGACCAATTTCGTCAAGGAAGAAGAATGAAATGGATTGGAGTGTAAATCATTGTTCGTTATGTCATGTACAAGGACACAAAAAAAAAATTATCACATGCGAAGGAACAACATAAGTTAATTATGTTAATATGTATCATTATTATAAATTGTTGCGGAATGTATTTATTTTTATATTTTAATTTTATGTGTAAATGTAACATGTATTATTATCAAGTACATTATCTCCCATAATGTTTGCATTATCATGTGATTCTCATATATTTATTTGTGCTCCATTTTGTTTATGTCGTAGATAATATAATGGCTCGTATAATGCGCACTCCAAAAAGGATTGTCAATCAACAACAAAGAGCAAGGGTACATGGTCTAATTAAGAATTTGATTAATCTACCAATGGAAGTAACACCCTCAACTACAGGGAATTACCTACTCTGCATTGTTAAGCATATGATAAGGGTCAACGGGCTCATTCAACAAATCATATGGGAAGGAGAGCTATTAACAGATAAACCTAGATATTTGGCTTTAAGGTCAGCTTTTAGCTGTATCTACGACAAGGGTATACTTGACCGCGTATGGCAAAAATTAGAAGCTAACCGTACCCCATCATATTTACTGCTAATTAAGGGATTCGCAAAAGAATATGCTAGTTGGGTGCTCTGTGACAATGTGTCGGTCAAGTGGTATAAAAATTCGTGATAGTAACAAACATACTCTGTTGAAGCCCATGTTACCTAAAATCAACTACACATTGGACAAAGACCTTTATGATGAGCTAATTAGATCATGTCCTGTGAATCAAATAGTCAGGGTGACCTAATTAGTTGTAATATTTATATGTGTTTTTCATGTATATTTATATGTTTTGATGATGTACTCAACAATATTGTACTTTTAAGTAATGTATTGACTATGTTTATTTATATAATTTAATTCCTTCATTATATGTTTTTGTTACCATTCGTGTATTAATTAATGTACAAGAAACATATGTGCATTGTTTTACCTATCAAAAGATCCATTGAAAATGTATATTTTGTAATACTAAATAGGTATGACTACATAACAAGAAAGAAGAGATTACATTGTGCCTGGTCCAATTGATAAAGAGCTTCTTCGACTCCAGCCACAACACCGTTCTGAAGGGATTTGGAATGGTACAGTTGAGCATGAAGTGGTTACATGCAGGTGGCAGGGGCTAATATTACATACTGACATTGATGACCGAATTGTTCCTCATCTTCGTGATTCTGGATTTATTAGTATTGCTAGACTAGGGTTTTTTTCTCTTGATTGGCACCTGATCAGTGCCTTTATTGAGCGATGGCGACTGGAAACCCATACGTTTATGATGCCAATTGGTGAGTGCACAATCACTCTTCAGGATGTCAGCATTATTTCCGGTTTGCCAGTACATGGGTCTGCTGTAACTGGAATGTCACGGGCCGACTGGCCAGAAGTTTATGAGACATTATTGGGAGCTAGACCACCCCCAGAAATGATCCGAGGACATACACTCAAATTATCGTGGCTAGTTGATGAGTTTGGAGATATTCCACATCAAGCTGATGATTTAACCGTATTATGGCATGCAAGAGCATTCATATTACGAATCATTAGTTCGATATTTCCCGACAAGACAAACTCACGTGTCAACTTGATGTTTCTACCCCTTCTAGAAGACTTGAGGGAAGCTGCGACTTACAGTTGGGGTGGAGCTTGCTTAGCCTTCCTTTATCGTGAGCTATGCCGTGTTGCTGTTACTGAAACAAAGGAGATTTCAGGACCACTATTCATTTTGCAGATCTGGGCTTGGGAGAGATTTAAAATAATCTCTCCATCAATAAGGGATCCATCAGCTCCTCATGATGCACCTCTAGGTGCTAGGTATGTCATTAAATTTATATTTTTATCCATTAAGCAATGAATAAATGGCCTTTTATTGTATTATATTTTTAATTTTCTTATCAACTAACAGGTGGAGTAGAGCTCGACAAATCACTGAAGTAACAACTCATGTACTGCCACAAATTCGGTACAACCTTGACCGGATGCGACCTGAAGATGTAATAATATGACTTAAAATAATATGTTATATTTTTCCGTACCTTTATAATCACTTCATGTTTTGCTATTATTCACTTGCAGATCACTTGGGAACCATATAGTGAGGAATTATTGGATGAGCTGCCAGACATGTGTATCCAAGGTCGTCCCAGTTGGAAGACAGTGGTGCCATTAATTTGCTTTCATATTATTGAATGGCACCAACTTTGACAGAGTCATGAGGCGATTTGGTTTGGCCCGACCTATTCCGGCTGCCGATGCAAGCGGATGAGTTGCGATATTACTCTCCGACTCAGTGAGAGTAATTGGGCATACCACCATGCAACATATATTCATCGTTGGAATAGGCGAGAACAATATATTGTTCAAGGGCAACAAATGGGACAACCACTCCACCATCATTCTGAATATATGGAGTGGTACCGTCGAGCTGGTAGACGTTGGATCTCAATAAGTGGAGCTGCTATTGGTTGTGTGGTAATGATTAACAACATGTATTTTTTTCATTATTAAATACTTATAATAATAATTTTGTATTTTTTAACATAAAATGTAACGTTATGTATATATTTTTTATTTTTACAGGAGGACGCAATTGAGGATTGTTTGATAAAATTACAAAATCCATCAACACAAAACGTGGCAGAAGTTAAGCGTACATTAAGAAAAATGATGATTGCTCTGGAACAAGAAAGTAGGCTTTGCCAAATGCCACCTCCTCGATGCACCTCAAGCGGAACTTTTAATGATGAATTGGAAGAGGACCAACCCATCAACCAACCTGGCCCCTCACGTGAGACCGGCCACGGCGTCAATCACGTCCTCCTCGGCGTCGTCAACATCAAATGCGTCAATCCTCTCCACGATGATGTTATGCCCCACCGTCGCATTTCACCCTTTACGCATGGCATCGGTGCTGGTCCTATTCCCTTAGCTCTGCACGTCTCATCCTAGTCCATCCACGATATTCCAACCATATTCAGAAACTATCCCCCCACATTATACTGGTTGGATGCCTACCCCATCAATACCTGGCCCATCAACACCATGGATGACATATCATTCTCATGTGCAAAGCAAAAGCACATTTGACTTCACTGAGAGTCAGCAGCCACATACACCAATGAGTAGCTTATTTGCTCCATTTGGCAGACCATCTAGCATTGGGCCATCACAATATGCTTCGAGTCAATTTGGCGGATATGGTTCAGATCAATACTATGCACTATATCAGTCTGGTGCCTTAGGCCATATTCCATCTGGTGCAGGTCTATTTGGACACCATGAACAAGGTGCTATGCATTATACTGCAGGGGGGGAATCATCAGGACAACAAGGGCAACCTGGCCAACCCCAAGATGCACAAGGTGATCCAGAAGAGCAGCAAGAAGGGGGGACAACATCGAGTTCTTCGACCGAGACGACATTCGAAGACCTGGTTGTGGCACATGACTAATTTAAATATTTATTTTTATATGTATAATAATTATGAATACTTGTCTTAATTTATATCTTGCTTTAAGTCAATTGCTCGTATGACATGTTAGTAAACATTTTATATATTTTTTTAATTAATTTGAAAATAATAAAGTAATTAAAACTAATTAAGTAATTACATTTATTAATTGCTATGAAGAAAATATATTATCCATAATTATAATAAGAATAAAAATTAATATTAGTTATACTTTAATAACTTTTAATTTTTATAACTAACATAATTTTAAATTTATCAATCAAATATATTCAAATATTATACATTTATATTTTTTAATCTATAAATTAAGAAGTATTTTTATGATTAATAAATTTTTTTTACAAAAATATAAAATTAATTTTTTGAATATAAATATTTTTTAAACCGTACAATTATATTCTATTTAGAATATATAAATTAAATTAATTTCATAAATATATAATATTAAATAAATATTACTACTACTAAAATATAAAATAAACTTTAAACAAAATCAATCTATATATTTTATAAAATATAATAAATAATTATAATTAAATGATTGATCAAAATATTATAAATTTAATATATTTTACAAAATCAGTCTCGGGACGCTAATATGATTAGCGTTTTTCATGCTTGAGGACGCGTTTTTATTCTTTGCCGGCGGAGAGTCTCGGACGTTTTTCATCCTTTGGAACGCTAATCATATTAGCGTTTTTCATCCTTTGGGTAGCTTCGGTTTCTGCTTCGGCTGCTTCGGGCGCTATGGGTTGGGCGCTGTCGTGACGTCTGCTTCGGCTTGCTTCGGGCGCTGTGGGTTGGGCGCTGTCGTGGGGACGCTATTTTGAATAGCGTCCTCGCGTAAAAACGCTATTTTGAATAGCGTTTTTACGTGAGGACGCTATTCAAAATAGCGTTTTTCTTTGGACGCTATTTTAAATAGCGTCTACGTGTTAGGACGCTATTTTTATCAACGTTTTTTTGCCTTCTCACCCCTTTCCCGTAATTTTTCCAAATTCTACCCCGTTTCGGTATATTATTTTTTAAATTGACCCTGTACGGTCAATTCCCCTCCCAATTGTAAGTGCTTCAGATGCTGGAGCAGCTAATGCATCTGTGGAAGACGGGTAAGGATTGAACAAATTATGTTCGTAGTTTTCCTGATTTTCTTTCTGTGGCACCATCTGCACTGACGTGCAATAATGCTGCAGGCTGCTGTGCAAAGCTGGAACACTTGATCCCAAGAAGGCAGAGGGGAAGATCTTGGTCTGCCTCCGAGGGGGAAATGCAAGAGTGGACAAGGGTGAGCAAGCTGCTCTGGCTGGTGCTGTTGGGATGGTTCTTGCCAATGATAAGGATTCTGGCAATGAAATTATTGCTGACCCTCACATCCTTCCTGCTTCTCATCTCAATTACACCAATGGTGTCGCTATCTTCGCTTACATTGACTCCACTAAGTGAGATGAAATCTCTGTAGTCTCTTATGTTTCTTGTACAAGGCCCACGTATATTTCTTAATTGCAATTAAATCTACAGGTCTCCCATTGCTTATATCACACCTTCAACAACGCAAATCGGCATAAAGCCAGCTCCCTTCATGGCAGCATTTTCCTCTAAAGGTCCCAACACCATTGCTCCAGAGATCCTCAAGGTTTCCCTACCCATTTAGTCTTCTTTCTCTTCAAACACAACAATTTATTTAGATTCTAATTAAATAATCATTTCTCTATGTATTTTCAGCCTGATATCACCGCACCAGGAGTGAGTATCATAGCAGCCTACACAGGAGCAGAAGGACCTACAAATGAAGATTTCGATACCCGACGAGTTCTGTTTAACTCGGTATCAGGCACTTCAATGTCATGTCCTCATGTTTCAGGCATTGCTGGCCTTCTAAGAACTCTGCATCCGACCTGGAGTCCTGCAGCAATTAAATCAGCAATTATGACTACCGGTGAGTGGTGAACACTGGATCTTTATTACCTTTCACATTCAATGATTTGTTGGTTTCACATTAAAGACGCATACTAGAAAGACATTAATCATTACAATGCCTATATATACTTCTCCCTGTACTTGGCAGCAATGACGCAGGACAATAACAGGGAGCCAATTCTGAATGCATTCTACACCAAGGCAACTCCATTCAGCTATGGAGCAGGACACATCAGAGCAAACCAAGCTATGGATCCAGGGCTGGTTTTTGACTTGTCTGTTTATGATCACCTCAACTTTCTATGCGCCATGAGTTATAACGCAACCCAAATTTTATCATTCTCAGAGACTCCCTACAGATGCCCCTCCAAGGCCATTAATCTTGCCAATTTCAATTACCCTTCCATCACCATCTCTAAATTCAATCGCACGGTCACAGTCACTCGAAGAGTTAAAAATGTTGGCAGTAGTCCAAGTACTTACAAAGCTCGTATCATAAAACCAAGTGGGTTTTCCATTTCTGTTGAGCCAGAGGTGTTAAAGTTCAACAAGGTTGGGGAAGAGAAGAGCTTTAGAGTTACCCTGAAAAGCAAACAATCGTCTGCAAGAAAGGATTATGTATTTGGAGAGTTGATTTGGTCTGATAATCAGCATTATGTTAGGAGTCCTATTGTAGTGAAGTGGTGAAAAGCAGCCATGATTTATGAAAATAGCTGATTAATTAACTATTACCATTCAATCCTGCTTAGAGGATATGATTGTTGTCAGGAATTGCTAATCTTCCTTGGATAAGAGTAATGAATGAAAGAAGCAAAATATTATCCATTAGCTAAATATTTAGTGCATGTTTAGCATTAAAATTGGAAAGTTAGAACTGTTTTTTTTAATTAAAAAAAAAAACACTAGATACTTTTAGAAAAAGTTATTTGAAAAAAAAAAGTTATTTTATTATTTTAATATTTTTATAACTTATATTCATCAAATTTTATTTTAAAATATTTTTTAAATATTTTTAATTAATATATTTAAAAGGGTGTTTTTCTTAACACTTCTTTGACTTTTTCAATATATAAAATCCTTAAAATTGATTGAGAATTTTCCTTTTTCAGAGGTGACATGCTTAGTCAGCTAAGATGAATATGCTTTTGAATTAGATGAAACCAAATGTTTGGCAATCCATTTATAAAGTAGAATTTAAGAGCAAATTGACTTTATATATAAAAAAAATATGAAGAATAAATATAAGTTGAAAATGAATATAAAGAATAAATCATAAGATACCAATAAAATGTGTATAAATAAATTTTAATAAGATAAAAATTACCTTAATAATATTTATGCAGGTTACTAAAATATTATTTGACAAATTTGAGAGAAAATCTTAATTGAACATTGTATCTTCTAAGAAGGTAACAAATTTGATTTTTTATTTGTGATGTTGATTTATATAGTTTATGACTATAACTTTTAATTTTTCTAGTATTAATTAAATTGTAACTATTATTATAATTTTTTTTATTATAAGAAATTAAGTACATAATTTTATAATTATGGTGGACAATAAAAAGATTAATATTAATTAAATTATAACTATTATCATAAATTTTTATTATTTTTAAATGCCTTACAGGTCTCTCTCTCTCTCTCTTTATATATATATATACACATTTATAAATATAAAGTAGGAAAGTATTACAAAGTGAATGCTATGCAGCACTTTCTTTATAGAGCTTAACCTTCTATAAACAACTCTTTTTTACACTAATTATTATTTAATTCTTTTTTATTTTATTTTAATTATCATTATTATTTATAACAATACCTTAACATTTATTATTTAAATTATTATTTTCTTTAAAATGTGATTTTTAAAAATTAAGACATTTTATGATTAAATGTAATATTTAAAAATTATTGATATTATTTTTTTTATAAATTTATTTATGCAAAAACATTATTTACAACATATCATTCTCCATAATAATAATAATAATAATAATTTAAAATTAAAAATAATTTAGTAGATAACAACAACAACAATACTCCCCCTATCCATAAATAATAGCTATATTCGGAGTTTTTACAGTAATTAAGGAAATGATTAGATAACTCATTTTCATAAAAAAAAATAATAATTTACTTAATTGTCATTTCTTGGAAATCTAAACAAATGAATATCAACGTGACAAACAGCTGGCTTAATTAAGAATTAAGTGATAATATTAGATCTAGAAAATTATATAAATATTTATCATATTTTATAGAGATAAAGGATAAGATTAGGAAAAAAAAATAATTAATTCTACTTGGTCTTCTACATGTGACAGATAATTTTAGATAAAATAAAAAGCCAAATGTGACTATTATTTATAGATGGATGGAGTAATAGTAATAAAAAGATTATTGATGGCTATTAATATAAAAAAAAAAATTAACTATTAGCTTGTGATCTCATAATCAATTATCATATAATTTAGTCAGCCTTAAATTATTTCATATCTTTAATGTAACGACCCAAACCAGGGACTATTACTGGCACTAAGAATCGAGTCAACTTAAGGCCGCCAGAACCCGTAACAAGCCTGAAACCTGTGAAACATATATACATTCCTACATCTCATCATCTTAACATATATTAAACCATTACACCTTGATTTTTTATCCATACATAAACATTTATAAAATAGTAATGGTTCATAATTTGAACCTTAACATACATAAGATTCAAAGTGTAATAGTTCAACATGCATATCTTCAAAAGGGTTTACACAATATAAACATCATTATACAACAATCATTACATTTTTTCTTAAATCACCAATACAGTACTATCCATTTATAAGTTACAAGTCCATCTACCTATACATCATGCATAAAGAAGGGCTAAGACAATCCCTGAAGCTCTCTCTTTGAAGAACTCTTCTAGTCCTGCAACTTTGCACCTAGGGGTTAGGGGAATGGGGTAAGCTTATGCAAGCTTAGTAAGTAAACTAACCATCATTAATTATGTCATTCATTCAAACATGTATAATGCATCATTCACATGGATTTTCACATCACAAATATTTCACATAAGATGGACATTATCACCAATAACTCCCTAAACTTTTCTTTTAAACATGACCTGTGTCATGTACCCAGGGCAACTATTAGATCTCCCTTGAAGGGCAATGTCAAGATCTCCCCTGAAGGGCAATGTCAAGATCTCCCCTTAGTATTTATTTATGGATCCATAACATACGTAACATTATAGAACATAACATGGAGGGAGTAACGGGTCATCCAATATCCATCAATACACCAATAGCAATTTATGCAATTATGCAATATTTTCGTGTTCTAGATATATATATCTTAAATAAATATGACATGATGCATGAGGATGCTCATTAATTACCTATAAATAGTTTTATTTTATTAAGTTTAGAGTTACTCACCTCTTGTAGCCTATCAACCTCCTTACTTGAACTGGAGTTATCCTTGGATCCTTACTCTTCCGAATCCCTCAAGCCCGATCCTATAAAATCGAACTCTAGAGTGTTATACAAGGCTCTAAAACTCTACACATAAACATCCTATTCTAGGCCCTTAGGATCTATGAAATTAGGTTTTAAAACTTTAAAATCAAAGGAGAAAATAAGTGGGCAGAACCAAGTTCGACTATTGGAACCTTGGATTTCGACTGTCGAACCTTGAAACATTAGGTGCCCATTTTGGACAATAGCCACTGTGGTTGCCGAAGTCTGGTACTTTAGCTATTGAACTTGGAAATTTCTAGATTTTCTTAGAAAATGCAAGTTTCGGCTATCAAACTTTTGACTTTCGGCAACCGAACCTGAGAATTTCTAAAATTTTTATTTAAGTTTAATTTAATCTAAAAATTAAAATCTATGAATTAAAATTCTTAATTTAAATAAAAAATCAAGAGTTCAATTTCTTAATTTTGGTACTAAATTTTTTAATTTAAACCCAAAAATAAATAAGCTCAATTGAGCTTAAATTGAACCTTCTTGATTAAATTAGATAAAAAGTTAAAAATAATTTAAATGGAACTTCTCCAATAATTACATGAGTGTAATTAAGCTATAAGTTGAATAAAATTAAGGTATCATGCTATTAAAATTAAAAAATATATTTTAAAATGCCAAAATGCAAAATTATATATATATATATGGAGAAGAAGAATTCTTATTGAGTCAGTAAAAGAATTTTTTTTTTAATGAAATTTAACAAAATAAATGATTCATCATTATATCCGAATCAAATCATAAACACTAGGTAATCAATAGTGTAATTTAGAGGTAATAAATTTTATTTTGATGCATGTGATTCAAAATTAATAATTTATTTTAATTTACATAAAATTTTATAAAATTTATAAAAATAAAAATTAATGCAATAATTTTAAATTTTGAAAATAATTTGATTAATTTAAATTTTAACTTAAAAATTAAAAACAAAAATTAAGTTTTTAGAAAAATTAATAAATGTTGATTTGAAATAATATACAACTCATAAATTATGTCAAATTTAATTTAAAATTATTATTTATGAAATTCAATAAATAATTTAAAGAAAATTAAAATCTAAAATGATTTGAATTTATCTAAATAAAATGAAATTTGAAATAATTTATAATTTAAAGTAATTGGATGTGTATTTAAACCCGCATGATTTGACTGCTTGCCAACTCTCGTTGCTTTTTTTTTTTTTTTATCGAAACTCCATTGGTAGCTGTATGACACCACAGGTTATCTACTTTTCAACAATATAAAAAGTCTAAATTATTATTTATTATTTATATTTTAATGAAATTAATTATTTTATTTTTATATTTTAAAAAATATATTATTTAATTTTATATTTTATTTATTAAATTTTTTTATTAATTAATATTAATTAAATTATTATTTAATTAATTTTATTATAATAAAATTAATTAAATAATCCCTACATTTTAAAAAAATATAATAGTTATCATTTATAATTTAATTTATTAATTATTTAATTTTATAATTATTTTTTATACTTAAATTACTTTAATTATCTCTTCTTATTTCTCTCTTATTCTCTATTATTTCTCTTAAAAAGTTTTTTTTTTCCCTCTGAACCATACTCTTTTCTCTCTTTTTTGATAAAAATGACACAAACTGTCTACATAAAAAAATTAATTAATTTTTTAAAATTTTAATAATCAAGAAAAATTATTTTTCAATAAAAAAATATAAAAATATGTCCAAGAAATTGAAATTTAAAATAAATATATAAAAATTCATATTTAATCTCTATATAGCAAATTTTTTATTTTTATTTAATAATATATTTTTTAAAATATTATATTTTTAAAATAAATAAATCAACTAATTAATTTTTTAAAATAGAGAAATTAAATAATATTTTTTTCTAAATTCTGAAATTAATTAATTAGTTTCCTAAAAAACTAGAAGTATTAAATATTAATTTAAATAACATGAATAATAAAAAATTTAATAGAATAATTAAATTATTTAAAAAAAATAAAATACATAAATTTAATAATATTTTTTTTAAAGTATAAAAATCAAAACTTGATGCAGACAATTTATATATTTTCCTTAGAAAAAAGACATACTATTGTCCCAAAATAATCCAAGAGCGGGGTGAATTGGACTTAAACCATTTTTCGGCCTTTGCTTGTAGCCTAATGAAAAATTGTAGATTTGTTCAACTAGGTGCTTCTTTATATATAATGAAAGTGATATGTATTTTAATGATGTGTCCCTAAATTGCAATTCAAGCTTCAATCAATATTTAAACCGATTTTTAACATAACATGCATCACAAAATATTCAACTAAATTCTCAATCTACTCAATATATCCTCAAGTATATCAATTCAATCTATTCAATTAACACTCAATATCATGCATAGAAATTAAATTACACAAAAGTAAAGAGATTAAGGTTAGAGAGATCAAACACAATGATTTTTATAGCTGTTCAGCTTAACTAGCCTACATCTACTCTCTTAAAGAACCCTCTTTGAGTCTTCTCTCCACTATTTGCTCTTTTAAAGGAAAGAGCCCAAAAGCCCTTTAAACCTTTTTCAACACCAAGCTTTTACCCAAGGTAGCTTGAACCCTTGACAAGTGCTATCTCAAGCACTCACACTCTCAAGCTTCAATAGGTGCTTGTACAACCTTTCTTAAATGCAATTTAATGTTTTAATACTCACTCTCACTCAATACAAATCAAACTATAAATAAGAGATGAGTTGATTTGTCAATGGTAGCTCAAAGACTTTAAAGCTCTTGAATGAAAGCAATAAATGAAAAATCAAGATTGTAGTACAAATGTAAGCTTTCATCAAAAATAAAATGAAGTAAAGAAGGTATATTTATAGTCCCAAATTATTTTAAACCGTTTGAAACCTTTTTGGAATGTTATACACTCTGGTCTAGGCAAAATAGCCGTTATTTTGTCTTTTTGTGAGAAATTGAGCAACTCTGATCATTTAGCAAGCTAATGAAATTTTGGCGACAGTAGTAAACTAATTAGCAAACTAATATTTTAGCAAACATATTAGCAAACTAATATTTTAGCAAACAAGTTAGCAAACTAATTTACCAGTTGCCTGTCTCAAATTGTAATCTTAAAAAAATCTGATTTAGACCTTAAGAAAAATATATATATTCCAATAGTAATATCCAATGTCATGATAAGAGAAAATTTTATAAAATAATTAAAAGAAAATTTTAATTTTAAGTTCCATTTGACTAAACTTTCATCTATTCTTTTTACACAAGTCCTAAAACTCAATTTCTAACTCTATGACTTTCATACCTTTACTTTGAGTCTTGGTTTTCATAATCTTGTTCTTTCTCATCTTGGATTTGTCTTGAGATGCCTTTAAGATTCTTCCTCCTTAGATGCAACTTCAAATATTCTTTATGAATAAGAGAAAGAATCTACACATTACTTTAAAGTTGAGTTAGATAGATTCTATTTGAGTTTTATTATCATCAAAATCAATGCTCATTTTGAGCTATACGGGGTCAACACATACACACACAAACACACACACACACACACACACACACACACACATATATATAATGACTTAGTGGGTTGACTGAATCACCAAAGTCAATGTATTACAAAAAAGTTGCAAACTACCATTTTTTTAACAGTTATTTATATTATAAATTCTTTCATTTAAAGTATCTATATGTTTGATATAGACTTACTCTGTTAAGTTTTTTCTAATTCTATTAATTTAATTATAAGTTAAAAAAAATTATTTCATAGATTTTATTTAAAAAAAAATTCAAACCAATTTAATTAACTCTTTCAATTCGATCCCATTAAAGACTAAGAAGGTATATCAATTCTAATTTCAAATTTGATCGAGCCAATTTCGTTCTAATTTTAGACTCAATTCAATCATGGTCAAGCCTATCCCTTAATCCTTTTTCATTGCATTTGCAATTGCATATGTGCAAGACCTTGCATATGCGCAAGATCTCTCATATCGAGAGAGGGGCCCGATATGAGATATCGGAAAAGGGTCATAATAGAGAGATCGAAAGGAATAAGAGATTGGAAAGCACGAAGAGGATGAGATAACTTCCAATAACTCTCTACATAATCAGAGTTGAGGTAGTTAAAGCGTTGCAGGCGTGATCAAATCTTCACCGCATGCCTCATTTGCAGAATCGCCCACATTGCCTTGTGACGCCAAAAGCGATTATGATTCAGACATCACAATCCCCACCGTTGATCATACTTGCAAGGACGAACTCGGAGCCCTTGGATCAAAAACAGACTACAAGTCCGATGCCTTTTATTCCCAGCCCTCGGATCCATCTTGTTGATGCATACATTTTGCATAGTCATTTAGGTCTAATTTCATAGCCATTTTATTTTATTATTAGTTATTTTTAGCTAATTTCATTAGTTATTTAGTTAGTTTTTCATAATTGTCAATTTTGGATTAATTTGTAATTTTTACTTTGTTTTGTAGGAAAAATGGTGTTTTTGAAGGACTGAAAAGAAATTTTGCCATTGAGGAGTGTCTTCTACAGCCAAAGATGTCAAAAACAAGTTTTCAAGCTGAAATATGCATTGACCAAATTGTGCATAACTTGCCGCATAAGCTATGCGGATCTGCATAAGGAGAAAAATCACTGTTCCAATACCTGCCGAAATGTGCATAAGGAGACTGCATAGCTTATGCACATTCACGCCTCTCTTATGCACTCTCACAGAATTGTGCATAACCTATGCACCAAGTCATGCAGTTTCGCATAAGTGAACCAGAAACCAGCCGAAAACTACATAAGGGACTGCATAACTTATGTAGTCCCACAAAGGTTTCATTAATGAGCTGGCAGAAGATTCCCTCAGAAAATTCCTCCTAGAACACACCATTTTAGGGCTTCATGTCAGAAAATGGTATAAATAGCCTCATTTCCCATTTTAAGTAGAGGAAGAAAAAGGAGTAGAAAAGGAAAGAAAGAGGGGAGGCAGCAGCTGAAGAGTCATTTTCACCTTCCACACCATTTTCAACTAAGATTTGCAGATTTCTTTCTTTCCTTACATTTTTCCTACATTTCTAGTATTTAGTTTCTTCTTTCTTAGCTTAGATTAAAGCTTATTTTCATATAAACTCAGATTATCTTGTAATCATTATGGATAGTGAGTAGTTTTACTTAGATTCTGGAGTAAGGGTTGTAATATTTAAGATATTTTGTGGATTTTGATTGGGTAATCCATATTTTGTGGTCTTAATGAGTTTTATTCATTTCTTGTGTGCTTAATGACATGCTTAGTGTAGGATCCCATTAAGTGATGTTCTTAATCCATGGTTGAGGCACCGAAAGGAGAAGGCCCTGTGATAGATAATCAAGAAATTGAACTTAATTAACTTAGACCTAGAAATAGGCTAAGGATTAAGAGGATTCACATATTAATTAAAGAACCTAATGGGTCTTAATTAACTCTAATTCCACGAAAGTAGGATTAGATTGATTAAGGCACTCTTTGTCTCACTCGAAAGGGTATTCAAAGGATTTAAGAATTAATCTCCTTAAAACCCGTAAGCTCCACAAGATTAGATAACCAATTTAAAAATCCCAAAATAGCTCGAATATGAAATCCCGAACTCCGGAATCGCCTTTTTACCATTGTTAATTTTCAATTGAATTTAATTACTTGCCAATTTAAATCTTGCCATATTTGAACTTGCTTATTTCAATTTGATGCAATTTTAGTTTAATTAATACATTATTGGATAGATTATTAATTTTGCACATATAGATTTCATACTCCAATACCCATCAATTTATTACTTTAATTTCAAAAATAGTCCAAATTAGTTAGAACTTTTATATCAAAAATTCAATCATTAACACAACTCCTCGTGGGAATGATATCTTTTCTATATTACTTGTACGACCCGTGCACTTGCGGTTGGGCCACATCAAGTTTTTGGCGCCGTTGCCGGGGAGTTGTTTGTTTAAGATTGAATTCTTGATTATTTTAGTTGTTTTTAGTTTTATTTTTTGTTATCTTTTCATTTTATGTTTGTTTGTTCTTTTTCAGGTACTTTTAATCTTTTATGAGAAGAGCTAAAAGCACAAGTGACACATTCTTATTGTTCAATCCTGAAATTGAGAAATTTTGTAAAGCCAACAAGAAAGAAACCAGAAGAAGAAAAGAAGCATTGAGAGAAACTGAATTAGAAGCAAACATGGCTGATGAAAGAATTAGAATTGGTGTTGGTGATGCTGGAAATGGTCGAAACAATGAAAATGCAGCCCAAGGTGAAGAAGTTGTAAATGCTAATGTGCCTAGGGGAAGTATGATGGATCATGCTTTTCCTCGTTTTGATGACTTGAGAGAGAGCATAGCAAGACCAAGAATTGATGCAAATAGTTACAAGATGGATTTTGGAGTTCTTCAAATGATTTAGAATTCTCAATTTGGGGGACATCCTTCTGAAAATCCACACACACATTTGAAGAAATTTGCTATGATTTGTGATATGCAAAAACAACCTGGAGTATCTGATGATGCAGCAAGATTGAAGCTATTCCCATTCTCTTTGAAAGATAGAGCATTAGATTGGCTTGATTCTTTACCTCACAACTCCATTACAAATTGGGAACAACTTACTGATGCATTTCTTGCACAATATTTTCCACCTGGAAAAACTCAAGAACTAAGGAATCAAATGACAGCTTTCAGACCAAGAGAAAATGAAACTCTCTATGAGTCATGGATGAGATGGAAGGAATTAGAGAGACAATGCCCACATCATGCCATTCCGAAATGGATGATAAACTAGAATTTTTACACAAACGTTACTCCTGCAATCAGAGGGATTATTGATGCTCAAACAGGAGGAGAATTTACTATGAAGCATGAAGATGAAGCTTATGAGTTATTGGAGAAAATTGCAAAGAATACTCATCTTTGGAGTAGTCCAAGAGGACCAGCTCCAACTCAAAAGAGGCAAGCTGCTAGAATGTATGACCTTGATCCGTTCAACATGATTAATGCAAAGTTTGATGCACTTACAAATGTCTTGGCTAAGAAGATGGAAGATTTGAGTATGTTGGTTAGTTCATCATCATCATCTGGAAGTTCACAACAAGTGGCTTATGCAGAAGGAACTACCAGCTGTGGAGTAGACTATGGAGAACAAGCAGCATATGTTGGTAATTATGGAAACAAGCAAATGGGGAATCCTTATTCTCAAACTTATAATCCAACTTGGAGGAATCATCCCAACTTTTCATGGGGAAATCAACAAAGTCAAGTTCCAAATCAGAATTTTCAACCACAACAGCAACAAGGAATTCCATATCAGCAAAATAGGCAACCATTGCCTAATTTTCAGCAGAAAAATATGAATCCTCCACCAAAACAGCAAGAACAAAGTTCCACCACTGAAGCTTTATTACAACAGATTCTTGCTAACCAAACTAAGCATGATGAGGAGATGAGAGAGATGAAAGCAAGGCTAGAACAGATGCAGACACATAACAGAATGCTAGAAAATCAGATTGCACAACAAGCATCTTCCTCAAGTGCCAAGTCTTTTGGAAAGCTTCCAAGTCAACCAGAAAACCCAAGAGAGCAGTGTCAAGCTATTATTTTAAGAAGTGGGAAAGTTGTAAATGATGAGAAGAGTGAAAATAGTGAGAAGAGAGAAAATGAGAAAGAGACTGATGAGAGTGAAAAACAAGATAGTGTAGAAAAATATAAAGAGAAAATTGAAGAAAAGGAAGAGAAGTATATACCTCTAGAGCCTTACAAGCCACAACTTCCCTTTCCACAAAGATTTCAAAAAGCCAAGCTTGATAAGCAATTTGGGAAGTTCTTAGAGGTCTTGAAGAAGCTTTACATAAATGTGCCTTTTATTGATGCTCTTTCACAAATGCCCTCTTATGCAAAATTCTTGAAAGAAATTCTCTCAAACAAGAGGAAACTTGAAGACCATGAAACTATAGCTTTGACAGAAGAATGTAGTGCTATCCTCCAAAGGAAACTTCCTCCAAAGCTCAAGGATCCAGGGAGTTTTTCAATTCCATGCCACATTGGGGAATCATGTTCCATAAAAGCTTTATGTGATTTAGGGGCTAGTGTTAGCCTCATGCCCCTCTCTATTTATGAGAAGCTCAATATGGGAGATCTAAAGCCAACCCACATTTCTCTTCAGTTAGCTGACAGATCAATTAAGTATCCTGAAGGGATTTTGGAGAATGTGCCTCTAAAGGTTGGAAAGTTCTATATACCTGTTGACTTTGTCATCTTGGACATGGAGGAAGATTCTAATATTCTAATTATCTTAGGAAGACCCTTTCTAGCTACAGTAGGAGCATTGATTGATGTTAAGGGAGAAAAATTGACTCTTAGAGTTAGTGAAGAGCAATTGGTTTTCAATATTAATAACACTATGAAGAAGCATCATTCTGAAGCTGATACTTGTTTGAGAGTTGATATCATTGATGAGCTGGTTGAAGAACACTTTAGAAAGAAATATCCAGAAGATCCACTTGAAAATTGTTTGGTTCATGGAGGAGGCATAGACTATGACAACCCTCATGTGGCTGCATATGCTCAACACTTAGAGGGTAGTCCACCATTCATTTCTGCTCCAGTTTTTCAACTCATACAAAAGGAAAAAGTAGAATCTAAGCAAC
Source organism: Hevea brasiliensis (assembly GCF_030052815.1). NCBI lineage: Eukaryota > Viridiplantae > Streptophyta > Magnoliopsida > Malpighiales > Euphorbiaceae > Hevea > Hevea brasiliensis. The sequence goes on along the minus strand of NC_079499.1, from coordinate 9,082,524 downwards.
CATCATTCAAGGAAGAAGATGCACCTAAGGTAGAACTTAAGCAACTTCCTTCTCAGCTCAGGTATGAATTTCTTGGCACCAATAACACTTATCCAGTAATTGTAAATGCAAATTTGAGTACATTAGAGGTTGATGAGTTATTAAGAGTGTTGAGGCAATTTAGGAAAGTTTTAGGATACACCATAGATGACATTAAGGGAATAAGCCCACACTTTTGCATGCACAGAATCAGTTTGGAAGAAAATTGTAAGCCATCTATTGAACATCAGAGGAGGTTGAACCCAAATATGAAAGAAGTTGTTAAAAAGGAAATTTTGAAGTTGCTTGATGCAGGGATCATATACCTTATCTCAGACAGTACTTGGGTGAGCCCAGTACATGTTGTCCCAAAAAAGGGTGGAATGACAGTGGTCAAAAATGAAAATAATGAATTAATTCCCACCAGAACAGTGACTAGTTGGCGAATGTGCATAGATTACAGAAAACCAAATGTTGCCACTAGAAAAGATCATTTTCCACTTCCCTTCATTGATCAAATGTTAGAAAGACTGGCTAGGCATTCTTATTTTTGCTATTTAGATGGATACTCAGGTTTTTTTCAAATCCCTATCCATCCAAATGATCAAGAGAAAACTACTTTTACTTGTCCATATGGAACCTTTGCTTATAGGAGGATGCCATTTAGGTTGTGTAATGCACCAGCCACTTTTCAAAGGTACATGATGGCAATCTTCTCAGATTTCATTGAAGATATAATGGAGGTTTTTATGGACGATTTTTCTGTTTATGGATCTTCATTTGACATATGCTTGGCTAACCTTTCTAAAGTTTTGCAGCGATGTGCAGATACTGACCTTGTGTTAAACTGGGAAAAGTGTCATTTTATGGTTCAGGAAGGGATAGTGCTTGGACATTTGGTGTCTAACAGAGGAATAGAGGTTGATAAAGCCAAAGTTGAAGTGATAGAGAAGATGGCTCCTCCTACCAATGTCAAAGGAATTCGAGGTTTTCTAGGACATGCTGGGTTCTACAGACGCTTTATCAAGGATTTTTCTAAAATAGCCAAACCTTTGTCTAATTTGTTAAGTCATGACATACCATTTGTATTTGACCAAGAGTGTTTGGATGCCTTTTGCAGGTTGAAGCAAGCTCTTATCACTGCACCAATCATGCAACCACCTAATTGGAGCCTACCTTTTGAAATTATGTGTGATGCTAGCAACTATGCAATTGGAGCTGTTCTTGGTCAAAGAAAGGACAAAAAGGCTTATGCTATTTATTATGCTACTAGAACACTGGATGAGGCTCAAACAAATTATGCAACGACTTAAAAGGAATTTTTAGCAATTGTCTTTGCATTGGAAAAGTTCAAACCTTACATTATTGACTCAAAGGTGGTTATATTTTCAGATCATGCAGCCATCAGGTATTTGCTCCGTAAAAAAGAGGCTAAACCTAGGCTCATTAGGTGGATTCTGATGCTACAAGAGTTTGATTTGGAGATTAGAGATAAGAAGGGAGCTGAAAATATAGTTGCTGATAATCTTAGTAGGTTGAAATTGGATGATGAAGAATTGGATGAAATCCCTATTGATGAGTTTTTCTTGGATGAACAACTTTTCTCTCTTGTTGCTAAACTACCTTGGTATGCAGACTTTGTGAATTATCTATATCGTGGAGTTTTACCTCTAGGTATGACATGGCAACAAAAGAAAAAGTTTTTGCATGAGGTGAAGTTTTATAGATGGGATGATCCTTTACTCTTTAGGAGATGCTGTGATGGTTTAATAAGGAGATGTATTCCTGATGAGGAGACACAGAGTGTTATGCATCATTGTTATGCTTCTGATTATGGAGGACATTTTGGAATCTCTAAAACAGCTAGTAAAATTTTGCAAGCTGGTTTCTTCTGGCCAAATCTTTTCAAGGATGTGAGGAAATTTGTGTTGGAATGTGATAAATGCCAAAGGAGTGGAAATTTGTCAAAAAGAGATCAAATGCCCCTAAATGATATTCTTGAAGTAGAATTATTTGATGTTTGGGGAATAGATTTTATGGGGCCATTTCCTCCTTCATATGGTAATAGATACATCCTAGTTGGAGTTGACTATGTGTCAAAGTGGGTGGAAGCTATTGCAACTCCAACTAATGATGCTAGAGTGGTAGTGAAATTCTTGAAGAAATTTGTCTTAAGTAGATTTGGAGCTCTTAGGGCTATAATTAGTGATGGTGGTTCACATTTTTGTAATAAGCAATTTGATAGCTTAATGAGGAAGTATGGTGTAGTGCACAAGATAGCTACCCCATACCACCCTCAAACTTCAGGACAAGTTGAAATTTCTAACAGAGAGCTAAAACATATCTTGGAGAAAACAGTGAACAATTCTCGGAAAGATTGGTCTATCAAACTAGATGATGCTTTATGGGCATATAGGACTGCTTATAAAACCCCTATAGGAACTACTCCATTTAGGTTGGTGTATGGTAAGTCTTGTCATTTACCTGTGGAGCTAGAACATAGAGCATATTGGGCCATTCAGACCTTGAATTTTGATCTTAAGCAAGCTGGTGAAAAGAGACTATTGCAACTTAATGAGCTTGAAGAACTGAGGATGGATGCTTATGAAAATGCTCGTATACACAAAGAAAGAACCAAAGTTTGGCATGATAAGCATCTTAGGAAAAAGGATTTCAAAGAGGGTGATTCAGTTTTATTGTTCAACTCAAGATTGAAATTGTTCCCTGGAAAACTTAAATCAAGGTGGACTGGTCCATATAGAGTTTCTAAGGTTTTCCCTTATGGAGCAATTGAAATTTGGAGTGAAAAATCTGGGAATTTTAAGGTCAATGGGCATAGATTGAAGCATTACATAACTGGAGACCCAATAAAGGGAGCAAGCTGTTACAAGCTCTCCAATCCCTCACCTCTTTTCAGTGAAATTCATGAAAAGTCCAGCTAAGGACTATAAATTAGCCTTCTTGGGAGGCATCCCAAGTCCTTTTATTTTGCTTTTGCTGATTTACTTTTACTTTCATTACTTTTGTTTTTATCTTGAATCTCCCCAAATTCAATTTTTGACATTGTTGAATTTTGTCCCTTGTAGATGTATTTCAATGAAGAAAGGCTGGTGAACTGTTGGGGAGTAACCCTTAACTGATATTTTATTCTTCAACACTCCCAAAAACTGATTGGTTTTTGCTGCATAACCTGTGCAGGAGCTGCTATCTGGTTTATGCAGAGGAAAAATGACATTTTGCAGCAAAGAGGGTGTCTGCAGCAGATTACTTATGTTCTTGGTGAGGTTGGGTGTGTAACTTTTAAATATTTGTGCTTTTAATGTTAATATGGTGGTAAGTGGGTCATCTTTGTAGTTTTGAGTTTATTTGGGGTGTGAGATTTAAGATGGACATGCTGCATTTTCTTGGCATGACTTGGGGAGTTCATCATTTGTAGATAAATGCAACTTTATGCAAATTTTATTAAGTTTTAATGTGCTAAATGTTGATTTGCAGAATTTGAGTCAAAATAGCATGGGTCACAAATGCCTTTTATGCAGGATTCACTTTTACAAGCATGTGTGATGTAATTTTGATGGATTTTGTATATATTGATGTGTTTTTGGTGATAATTTCTCATGATTTATGCTTAATAGAATTATATTTCTTCATTCTAGGGTATTTTTCACACTTGCAAATCATTTTCCATTGCAATCTCAATATTATTGAATTGTGTATAAGCAACTGCATAGCTTATGCAATCCTGCATAACCACAATTCTTGCCATTTTCATCTATGTTGCAAACTGCATAAGGTAGTGCATAGCCACATTTTTGTCAAATTTCATACCTACCGAGACTTGCATAAGTGTGTGCATGACTTATGCACATTTGCATGACTTCAAATTCTACATTTTCTCTCTCTGTCGAAGTCTGCATAAGGAGGGTGCATGACTTATGCACTTCTGCATAACCAGAAACTCTGAAATCCAAAACTTGCCGAGAGGTGCATAAGCAGAGTGCATGACTTATGCACTACTGCATGACCACCAACCCAAAATCCCAAAACTTGCCGAAAAGTGCATAAGCAGAGTGCATAGCTTATGCACTTCCGCATGACCACTCTCCTTGAAGGTCAAAACTTGCCGAACAGTGCATAAGGACAGTGCATGACTTATGCACTTTTGCATGAGCTATTTCTCTGAAGTCCAAAACAAGTCGAAACTTGCATAAGTTAGTGCATAAGCTATGCACTCCTGCATAATCAGTTTTTCACACCTTTTTATCACCAACCTAAACATGCATAAGAGAGTGCATAGGTTATGCACAACTCACTTTTCACTTATGCAGTTTTTACACAAACCCTGTTCAAATCAAATTTCTTTTCGGCAACAAATTTTCCCACCTTCACTTCCCGACTCTTCTATTCACGACCGTCCTTCCACCTCCATTTCTCCCGACATTTTCCCTCTTATTCTTCTCCACTCACATTTCCACCGCATAAACCCTAATTTCTCCCTACATTTTTTATTTCCGCCCTCATCTCCTCCATCCTCACCATCAGGAACCATGGAGTCGCCTCCTCACTCTCCTCCAGCTTCTCCTCTCGAGGTCTCGCCATTGTCAATGCGACCTCCTAACCCTAATTCCCCTCCACAAGAGACACCCCCACCACCCTCCACAGCCACGTATAAACTAAAAATTAGGTCAAAATCCACCCGACCCATGGCCTCTGCACCTCCTCTCTCAAAGCGTAAAGAACCACCCACCACCCCAAGGTCAGAGCCTCCACCCAAAAAGCCAAAAACTTCAGCCTCCACACCCTCTTCCAGCAAAAAGCAATTGTCAGCAACCTCACAGGTCTCAAAACTACCTTGGTCCCTTCCTGATGCAACTCACAAAGCAACATTTAAACGACTTAAGGAAAGGAAGGTGCAACCCACTAGGTATATTTCTGTGGACTCTCTCCAGTCACTTGGTTTATTTGACAATGTGGTTGCCTATCTTGATGGTATGGGTTGGATGGAATTTGTGCACAAGCAAGAAATTGTTTACCCAGCTTTAGTTTTGGAATTTATTTCCTCATTCTCTGCCACCCTGAAATTGCATGATGTAGATTTTAAGCCAACTATGAAATTTAGATGTTTGGGGCAAAATAGAGAGTTATCATTGGATCAATTTCATAGCATTCTTGGTTTTGCAATTGATGGGCTATTTAGAGTGCCATATACAGGGGTAGAGGTAGCAAACAAGGGTATTTGGAATGCTGCTCAATTTTGGAGAATTATCACAAACCAACCTCAGACTTTTCTCACAAGTGGCATCAAAACCTCTCAAATACTTGACCCTGCACTTAGGTTTATTCATAGACTGATTACTAGCACTATTTTGGGCAGAGAGACTAGTTCTGGTGCTGTGGGGAAATCTGAATTATTCATGTTATGGTGTGCTTTTCACAAGGTCAAGGTTTCTCCTGGTTATTTCTTTTGTGAACATGTGTTGCATATTGCCACCAAATCCAAGCATTTTGGTTTTAATCCTGAAGAGCACCCAATACCAGCACTTGTGGACACCTTATATTTTGATGCTGCACACCTATCCAAAATAGGGTTCAGTTTGCCACATTCTGACATTGCACAACCAGCAGCAGAAACTGAACCCACTGCACAACCAGAAGCCCAACCTGTCCAATCAGTCCCACAACACTCTACTGAACCTACCCCAACCCCTCAATCTACACAGGAGATCCCAGTAGCTTCTGCTCAGCCCACACCTCCTACAGCTGAACCTCCTCATCCACAGCCCCTCCTGCATTCAACACTAAAGCCTTATTCACCTATCTTGAAAGGCTTAGTGATGATATATACTTTGTGGATAGGAAGCTTGACACTGGTCTTGATACCCTCAAGGATCGTCATGATCACCTATTTGACCTTGTCATGGAAACCAGGGACAAGCAGAAAGAATTGAACGAGATGATGAAGAAACTCATGATTTTTCTGGGAATGCCACCTCCACCTCCATCACCTCCTCCAGCACCATCATTTCGACAGCAGCCAGATGCAACCAGCCCCTTAGCAACATCTATGGACAAGGGCAAAACAATAGAACTAGATTAGTTTTTGTTTTACTTTTGTTCAAACTTGTAGGACTTTTTCTTTGTACATATGTTCAAACAATTATAATTTGTTTTGAATTCTGTTAGTTTGTTTTGAATTAGTTTGTTTTGAATTAGTTTGTTTTGAATTCTGTTTTTCTTAAAGTTCTATTGGATGGACATTACATTAGTTTTTCATTGATTTTCACTGCCTTTACTGCCCTTTTGTGCATAATTGTCCTTATATTGTATATTTGCATGCTTCTACTGCTGGTTGTACATTTTTCCTTGCTAATCATCATGCAGCAGCTTTTGAATATACTGCACAGCCTGTGAATTCCCTTATGCCAATATTTTGCATAGCCTGTGCAGTCCTCTATGCCACTCATGCAGAACTGCATAGGCTGTGAATCCCCTCATGCAAATGTTTTGCATAGCCTGTGCAGTCCTTATTGCCACTCATGCAGAACCGCACGGCTTATGCACCCTACTTATGCACCTGTTCTGGATAACACTTTATTTTGCATAACCTGTGCAGCTTCTTATGCATTCCCATTATCTCTTGACTTCTCATCTGCTCTATACCAGGTAACCTTTTCTTTTTGCTCTTAACATTTCACAATTCCTGGTAATTACTATTTGCTTTGAGTTTTGATAATGCATTGCTTGAGACATTGAGGACAATGTCCAATTTTGAGTTTGGGGGTGCACATTTTGATTTTTGTTTCATTTTTCACATTTTGAGTATAAGAGCATCTCATCCCATTCCATTTACATATACTGTAAATATTTTACATATACATCCATACATACATATACATTACACATTTACACACACATTATACACCACTTAGAATTGTACACATTGCACACAAATAGACGAATAGATTTCCTCCATTTAGTTAATGCATTACTCATTTTTAGAAATTATACATCATGCATTAAAATCTTTTGCTAAATCCCTTGAGTATTGAAAAGTTGCCTATGAGAGTGATTTGACTTACCTTTAGTTGGGTTTATGGATTAAAAGTTTCCTAAGAGGTGCAAGGTTTTGAAGTGTCTATCCCTTGCCTATATCTTCTTAGCCAAAAAGCCACCCAACTAGTCATTTGGAGACGGAAGTGTTTAGAGGGAATTATTGGATATAAGGTAGTCAAATGATGTCTCACCAATCCTAGAACAAATTTTCTAAACCTTTCAAGGCGAAATACCAGCTTGTACTTGAAGAGAGAGATGATTAGGCATTCTTTGATTTAAAACCTTCTCATTTTAAACCTTTGGCCCTTTTTCCCAATTAAAATTTACCCTTGCAAACCCCTTTGAGCCTTTTTATCCCTAATTTTTCTTGAAATCCTTATTGTTACCTAGCAATGAACCAAACACTCCAACCCTTTTCATGAGAATAATTATTTACAACATTAGGTACATATATATATATATATATATATATAAAGAAAAAAAAATACAATAAAAGGGAGTAGAATTACTTGTCATCTTGTAAAAATGCTAGTATATGTGCTTTTCACCATTGTCATTCAAAATGAAAGAAATCCACCCAAAGTATTAAAAGAAATGAGTTTGGGGGTGGCAAATTTTAGGGACAATTATCAAAAGAAAATGAATCAAAATGTCCCTCCTTTTTTATGTGTTTTGTAAACTATGCTAGCTCTTGACAATCCTCATTATGTATTTCTCTCCCCCGTATATATAAAAAAAAGAAAAAAAAATATAATAAAATAAGAAGTGTACCTTATGTTTCAAAAATTGAAAATATTCTCATGCTTTGAACCCTTTTTACCCATTTTCCTTCTTAGCCTCATTTTGAACCCCATAGCCCCATTACATCCCTAAAAAGACCTTTGATCTCTTGATAGTACTTGCTACATTAGTGGAGATAGGAGTAGGGAATTTGCCTATGGGATTGGAAAATTATCCATTCATTCATTTAATTCCATCACTCTATATAGAGACACTTTGGTTATTGATTGTCCTAGAATTCCTTTTGAGCATGACTCTCTCTTTTGATTGGTTGGTTTGGGGATTTTGAACGATAATTGACTTGATGGCTAAGCGGTGAAAGCTTGGATAAGCATTAGATCCTTTGCATTTTGAAGGATGGGTATATGGATTGCTGGTATGGCTGAAGGTGTGTTAAGTTACTTTAATAGGTGATTTTCATAGCTCTTTGGATAAGGCACCCCTAAAAATTTTGTATCACATTTTAAAGTTTGCTTGAGGACAAGCAAAAGCTTGAGTTTGGGGGTATTTGATGCATACATTTTGCATAGTCATTTAGATCTAATTTCATAGCCATTTTATTTTATTATTAGTTATTTTTAGCTAATTTCATTAGTTATTTAGTTAGTTTTTCATAATTGTCAATTTTGGATTAATTTGTAATTTTTACTTTGTTTTGTAGGAAAAATGGTGTTTTTGAAGGACTGAAAAGAAATTTTGCCATTGAGGAGTGCCTTCTACAGCCAAAGATGTCAAAAATAAGTTTTCAAGCTGAAATATGCATTGACCAAATTGTGCATAACTTGCCGCATAAGCTATGCGGATCTGCATAAGGAGAAAAATTATTGTTCCAATACCTGCCGAAATGTGCATAAGGAGACTGCATAGCTTATGCACATTCACGCCTCTCTTATGCACTCTCACGGAATTATGCATAACCTATGCACCAAGTCATGCAGTTTTGCATAAGTGAACCAGAAACCAGTCGAAAACTGCATAAGGGACTGCATAACTTATGCAGTCCACTTATGCAGTCCCACAAAGGTTTAATTAATGAGCTGGCAGAAGATTCCCTCAGAAAATTCCTCCTAGAACACACCATTTTAGGGCTCCATGTCAGAAAATGCTATAAATAGCCTCATTTCCCATTTTAAGTAGAGGAAGAAAAAGGAGCAGAAAAGGAAAGAAAGAGGGGAGGCAGCAGCTGAAGAGTCATTTTCACCTTCCACACCATTTTCAACCAAGATTTGCAGATTTCTTTCTTTCCTTACATTTTTCCTACATTTCTAGTATTTAGTTTCTTCTTTCTTAGCTTAGATTAAAGCTTATTTTCATATAAACTCAGATTATCTTGTAATCATTATGGATAGTGAGTAGTTTTACTTAGATTCTGGAGTAAGGGTTGTAATATTTGAGAAATTTTGTGGATTTTGATTGGGTAATCCATATTTTGTGGTCTTAATGAGTTTTAGTCATTTCTTGTGTGCTTAATGACATGCTTAGTGTAGGATCCCATTAAGTGATGTTCTTAATCCATGGTTGAGGCACCGAAAGGAGAAGGCCCTGTGATAGATAATCAAGAAATTAGACTTAATTAACTTAGACCTAGAAATAGGCTAAGGATTAAGATGATTCACAGATTAATTAAAGAACCTAATGGGTCTTAATTAACTCTAACTCCACGAAAGTAGAATTAGATTGATTAAGGCACTCTTTGTCTCACTCAAAAGGGTATTCAAAGGATTTAAGAATTAATCTCCTTAAAACCCGTAAGCTCCACAAGATTGGATAACCAATTTAAAAATCCCAAAATAGCTCGAATATGAAATCCCGAACTCCGGAATCGCCTTTTTACCATTGTTAATTTTCAATTGAATTTAATTGCTTGCCAATTTAAATCTTGCCATATTTGAACTTGCTTATTTCAATTTGATGCAATTTTAGTTTAATTAATACATTGTTGGATAGATTATTAATTTTGCACATATAGATTTCATACTCCAATACCCATCAATTTATTACTTTAATTTCAAAAATAGTCCAAATTAGTTAGAACTTTTATATCAAAAATTCAATCATTAACACAACTCCTCGTGGGAACGATATCTTTTCTATATTACTTGTACGACCCGTGCACTTGCGGTTGGGCCACATCACTTGTAAGGTAGGATCCTGAGCCGTTGGATTAGGAAGAGAAAGGACGGATATTCTGGATAGGATCCCAGCCATTAATTTTGATTCTCTTTAATTCTCAGACATCGGATCATGTTCTTTGAAATCCAGACCTTCCATCTCCACAAGAGAGATCCTAACCTTTCATGAGGAGCACCCATTCCCTATAAATACCTGCATGCGATACTGTAGAGAGGACGGACAAAAAAAAGGTGGTGGTGATTATAGTGGAAAGGCTCTGAAATTTAATTCAGTCTTGCTGCTTTGCCATTCTAAGCTTGCATAAAAATTGAGAAACTTCAGAAACTAGTTTTCTCGAGTGTCTCCATTGATAGAGTTTTCGAACCCTGAAATCCTTCATTTTCAGTTTGTTCATCACTCTGCTATACCATTTCCGTTCAGTCTTGTCTTCATCACCCCATCACCTATATATTCTTCTGTCAGCTTGACCTCATTCTGACCAGGTAGCCGTAGCTTCGACTTAACTGCATTTCTACCTGGTTCTCACAATCTCAAAGTAAGCATTGGTCCCGGAACCATCAGCCTTCAATGTAACAATATTTGTGATCTCCAAAGTTAGTTTGATAACCTCGACCTCACACAAGTAAGTATCTAGACTATCACCTTACCGAACGCTCGCGTTTACGTTCTCTGTTTTTATTCTCAAAATTCTTATTAAGTTCAGTTATACTAAAAATCTCCATGTGGATCCTTCAGGCTGATAATTACTCTCTTCAGTTTACGTTTTCTATTCTCCAGTTCACGTTATTTATTTGTTCTTAGTTTTTATTTCCTTCGAATATAGGTGTTCCGGTTATGAGTAACTTCTAGGTAATTTAGCAAAGTGTTGGTGGCAATATCCTAACGTGATAGTGCCTTTTGAAATAAGTAAAATAATCAAAGAATGAATAGGGAATCAGGAGAAAAGTCATGAGGTCGGGCTACTAAGCGAGTCTAGGAAATAGCATAATAAAGCGGGGATCGAGATAGGACCCCAAACTAGTAACCAAAAGATATCAGATGTAGCCAGCCAAAGAGTTCGGACAAGAAAGTCATATACGAGATCGGTGAAGAGCTCGATCTTTAACCAAACACTTTAAGAGGTCGGGGGAGAGTTCTTACATGATCCTCATTCAAATAAAAAACACAGAGATCAGAGGAGAGTTCTTATCCGAGATACTTCCATTAAAATTTTAAACCAAACACTTTAAGAGGTTGGGAGAGAGTTCTTACCCGATCCTCATTCAAATAAAAAACACGGAGATCGTAGGAGAGTTCTTATCCGAGATCCTTTATCAAATTTTAAACCAAACACTTTAAGAGATCGGGGGAGAGTTCTTACTTGATGCTCGTTTAAATCAAATATGAGGAGACCGGAGGAAAGTTCTTATCCGAAATCTCCAGCTTAAAATTTTTAAAACATACCTAGGGATCGAGAGACGCTCCACCCCGAGCTCTCTTAACAAAATTCAAATTTAACAACACAACTCCAATACACAAGGCTATTTTAATTCGAACACCTATTCACTAAAGGGCCATCTCATGAACTCGTGTTCTTGGGCAACCCAAAACGAGTGGAATATCAAATATTCCTTATTTTTGCACAAAGGATTAACATCATCACTATCCCAATCCCCTAATTACCTTTTTAATTTATGAAAGTGCATAACACTAAATCTGTTTACCCTCATTGAGGGACGAGGCGGGGTGCCTAACACCTTCCCTGCCCGTATATGGACTCCGAACCTAGAATCTCTGTTTTTGAAGTGGCTTCTTTTAATTTATTTTCACGAATGGTTTTCTTTAATTTCCCTCAAAATTAAAGTGGCGACTCCTCACTTTTCCCACTTCAGTGAAGAGCTTTGGTCAAGGTGATCGCAAAACACCTTGCGACAGCTTGGCAACTCCACTGGGGACTTCTTATTTAACTCGTCGTTTAGAGGTCCAAGAATAGATTTAGTTTTATGCTCTTATAAATTGAAATCGTAATTAGGGTGGGGGGGTTTATTCGCAAAATTCGAAAGTCTTGATATATCAATTTGTTATTATTCTAACCATTTTTGCTTGTTTTATTCCCCACAACAACTCTTGTCAAAACAAAAAATGCAAAAAAAACTCCCCCATGAAGGGAAGAGGTAAATATGTCCCTTCACACAATGAGTACTTACACAATATCCTCACACATTTCAGCCCTATACCCGGGCTTTCTCACCCTTTAGGAAAGTAGGAGAGAGTCATGTAGCGGTACCCGTGGGTTTTACCCCGTTAGTATCCGTGAAGGCTTTTGCTCAGATTGAAACTCGTTCTATTTGCTGTGATACCCGTGGAACTCTCCCGTTAGTATCATGGTGATAGAATGGGGCTCTACTGTTTATAGAAAGGGCAATTTGGGAACCTGTAGCTTTTAGAAAATTAGACCTTGAGTTAAACTATCACAGTAGCCGGAAGCCGTAGTAAGCTACCTCATAAGATAGAACTATTCGATTAGATAGCACTTACCCGGTACTAGGATTTTCCCTATTTTAGGACAAAGGGGACATACTTGCTCTCACCCTACTCTGTTTGTGTGTTATTCTTAAGGGCAATTTTGAATCATACCGTTAGGAGGATCTACACTTTTTCCTACTTTGATAAATGTGTAGGTATCACCCCGCCAACAGTATAATTCAAAATTACCTGAATTTATCTTACTAACAAGTTTTTCTCCACAGGCATCACAGAATTAGGATCTGTAAAAGAATAAACATCAATTTTAACATGGCATCCTCGAGTCAGTCGGCGAAAGAAGTTCCTAGACCAGAACATAATGCTAAATCGTGGTCCGGACCGCCTCATAGTTCAGTGCCCCTGCAAAGTGATGTCACCAAGGCAGATACTAGCCTGTTACCTCCATTAGACCTAAACAAAGTCGAGGTCAGAATGACAGGAGTCGAGGGTCTATTTTGTAGTTGGAGGTCGCTTTCCGATCACGTTAAGGCAAAGTTCGAGGAAAAATACGAAAGGATTGCGACCTTGATACGGGTCAAAATCCAAGTTCCGGCACTAAAAGCCATGCTGTCAATTTGGAATCCCAGGTATGGAGTGTTCTCCATCAACGACATCGATACGACCCCCACTAAGGAAGAATATCAGGCGCTGCTAGAAATTCCTTATGTGGCACAGAATCGGATCTACTTACACCTCGAGCATAGGCAGACTTGGAAACGGTTCGCACATATATTGGGGATTCCCCCGGAAGAAGCAAAGGTAAGAGAAACTATCAAAGGGAACACACACGGGTGGTATTGGACCTACCTTAAGAAGCAGTTGGACCTGTACATCCGAGATGAACAATGGGAGCAAGCTTCATTAGCACTAGCTTTAGGGATCTATGGCCTGATCTTATTCCCTGGGCCTTTGGGAATTATAACCTGCAGTGTCACGGAGATATTCTGGGCAGTAGAGAAGCAGAAGGTCAACCCAATACCGGCAATCCTTGCAGAGACTCTATTGACTCTTACTTACTGTAGACAACAAGGCAGGGGATCCATTAAGTGCTGTTCTCAATTATTGCACCTCTGGATCATCAGTCACATGTGCCCTATAGAGACAAAGGGGTTAACTTGGTACCCAGACTAGCCTCTTATTGAGAAAATGACCAGATTAGTAATCAGCCCAAAGGACGAGCTACAGTGGCAAGAGCGGATTCTAAGCTTCAACAGCCACGACAACTACTGGAGGAAATTGTGGACGTCGGGTCAACCCATTCTGTTCAGCACAGGGGGTAATTGTTTAGTATCTCTAATCGGAGTGACCGGACACACGAGTTACATCCCAGCATTGGTAAAATGCTATGTAAGCATGATATAGTTGCAGTCAATAGAGAAGAAAAAGATATACCTTTGAAAGAAATAAAAAAAATATATTTAATTAAATATAAGTATCTTATATTAATATATATTTGACAAGTATGCATTTTAATAGTTCTTTAATATTAACAACAATTCTTTAATATTAATAAATGAAACGGTTTATAATATTTGAAGAGATTGACAATATATATTTTAAAATAAAAAAATATTATTTTAATATATTAATATAAAAAATACTGCTCATTATTAAAGTTGCGTTCTTAACTAATGGGTGGGAAGCTCCAAGCTCCTTAACTACTGGTCTGGCCCTCGACGGGAAAGCGAAATTCGAAGATTGAAGACGTCACATCAGACATGTCTGTTTAGTCTCTCTCTATGCACCCCAGAAATTAATGAACTTAGGAAAAGTATTTACTTGGTCGATCTGCCTCCACTCTAAAGTCACTGGTTATTTAATTCTGTAGAAAAATTGGAAGATTGGAATTTGAATCTCAATTTATTAGGTAAATAAAATATCAAGTTAAATTATGAAAGAATATATATATATATATATATATATATATATATATATATATAATTTTTTTTAGGGTTTTATAATATTAAAGCTTATACACATTTCCCTAATTAATTTTTGTTAAATAGATAAATATTGATAAAAATTTAATATGTACACGTCAATTCAAATCTAGGTTAATAGGCCTTCACTTGACAACCAATTTAGATGTGACATATTAAGTGCTTTTTTTTTTCTTTTCTAGACACTTGATCAATGAAGGGAGCAGTTGATTGGATATGAGAGTACTCTCAATATTTATTATAATTATAATTTTATTTAGTATTATTATTAAAATTATTATTTAAAAAAATATTTTTTAAAATATAAAAATTAAAGAATAGTAAAAATTAATTTAAAATTAAATTTGATATATTTTAATTATAAAAATATTAAAATAATAAAATAATTTTTTAAAATTATTTCCCAATAATATTTAAAATTGTATTTAAAAAAAAAAAAAACAATTTTGACTCTTCAATTTTATTGCCAAATAGGCATGTAATTGTTTTGGTCACGTGGGTTCATTTTGTCCACATACGAGAAAGCTTCAAATCTTGACTATGTGGAGCAAGTTGGTAATTAGGATGTTAATCACGGAAAGGGGGAGGCCGCATTATATGGCCCTTGGATGACTATTACCAAGAGAAATGGATGTGGACAAGTGAAGATGGTGCCATTGTTAAAAATTCTAGTTCACGTTTCTAGGTATTTTTTAGGGTCTATTTGGATGAGTGAGAAAAGAGTAAATAATAAAAGGATAAGAAGGGATAAGGAGAGAGAATGATAAGAAGAGTTATAATAAAAAAATAATAATAATGTTTAAAAATGAGTGAATTAATGAAAAGGTAATAAAATATTATGTATAATAGTGCTGTAATTTAGTATGAAAGTATTATTAAAATTTTAAATCACTCTATATTTACTGATAATACTTATTATCAGTATGTTTTAAATTTTTAATAATTAATTATATAATTATAATTTTTTAATATAATTTAATTAATAACATTTTATATTGAATTATGTACCAATTTTTAAAGATTAAATTTTATTAGATTTTAATCAATCAAAATCTTATAATTCTCATTGATAATAGTATATATAGAAATTAAAAACCCTCAACCATTACTTAAGAGAGTGGGTGTGTGTGTATATAAGTAACACAACACACCCCATAAGGTCACTACTTCAAAACCCTTCAGCCTCAGTCCACCATCTCCATTAATTTAGAATAGAGGCCTGGTGTATTTCTTTCCGAGGAACAAAGACCATGGAGGTATACATTCAACGGCAACCATATATATATACATAATACAGCACACATATAACTTAATTAATTTATTGCAAATAAATTATCTAAGTTGAAGTTATTTTCTTGTGATGCTGCAGCAAAAAATAGTAATCAAGATTTCTATGCCTGACCAGAAATCCCGCTCCAAGGCCATGCAAACTGCAGTTAGCTTCACAGGTAAACATCATATGAAATCTTAATTTTTATTTATATTTATATATAAATGGTGAAAAAATCTATTTAATTAGTAGCTAATTGTTGTTGATTAACGATCATATGTGTGATAATTAAGGTGTTGCATCTGTTGCGATTTCGAAAGATGACCAAATGGAGGTGAAAGGAATTGGAGTGGATCCTGCTGACCTAATAAATTGTCTAAGAAAGAGATTTGCTACTAAAACTTCCTGTCTGGAAAAACGAAAGGAGTTTGCAACGCTGGTAAGTGTAGAGGAGATCAAGAAGCCACCACCAAAACCACCTGAACCCCCAGCCAAAGATAAGCCTAAGCCGCCCGGGCCAGTGTGTGGGCAATGTGGGTGCTGCATGCCATGTCCATGCGGACCATGCCGTCGTCCTATGTATATGCGTGTGGAGGAATATCCCAAGTACTGCTCCAAAGACTGTGATACTTGCTCAATCATGTGACAAATATGTCTCTCCAGTCCATGCTCCGTGTCACAAGGGTTAGTACGTAGCCCATGAATAAGAGAATAAGATAAAAGAAAAAAAAAAAAAAAAATATATATATATATATATATATATATATATATATATATGGCAAATTGAAAGCTGACATATATCCATGGTCAATTCTCCATGTCCAGCTTTCCAAGTTATTGCTATTTTTTTTTTAATTTTCATGAAGTGCTTTGTAATTTAAGGATTTAGTTTGTGATCAAACTATACAAATATTTAAGTTTGGGATTGTTGTAATGTGGCCTGAATCAAATGCAAATATTCAACGGCGGAGTGGACATCTTCAAGGTGATTTTATGCAAAATTAATTCAACTGAAAAATAAAACGAAGAAATGAATAGCTAAATAATAAAGCGATACAGCAGACCCTCAATTTAGGAGTTTGAAATTTGTCCTGGCCGAGAATCGAAGAAAACGCCGGTAGCTGTGCCTGTACGACACCGTTTTGGTCGGAAAAGTGGTTTTGTAGGGTTTTGTGAAGAGATCTCCATAAGCGTAGTCATTTTCTAGCGATGTTTAGAAATCCTTAGGCTAGAGCTTATATTGGGGTGAAGAGACATGAGGATAGTTCTTCAACCCGTATGGAACGAATGAATTCACAAAATTTGGTGGAATTAATTTTTAAATTCAAAATTTTACATTTAAAAATTAAAAAAAAATAATAATTAAATGTAAAAAAGAAAAACAAAATCCTTAACGTTAATTAAAGGAATCTGGAGTTGATTAAAAATGAATAATTTTTATAAAAAATGGCTATTTTTTTATATACAAAATGACTACTCTTAATATTTTTGGTGTTGTCCTTTCCTTTTATTTTGTTATTTATTATATAATAAATATAAATAAATAAAATCTCTCTTTTAAATTAATTTTTAGTCATACAAGTATTTATACATATAATTTTATTATTTGTATATTTTAATTATTATTTTCATAAATTTAGTGAATTATTTTTGTATTTATCTGCATATATATAATAGTGTGCTTTTTAATTTTAAATTATTAATAAATATTGATAATTAATTTAAATTCAATGTATATAAATTATGTAAGCCAAATCTTGATAATAAAACTCATAAGTCAATTTTTAAAATTTCGATTTTATTTTTTTAATTAATAAATTTTTTAATTAATTATTTTATTTTATATAATAAAATAATTTTACTTTAATGTAATAATAATAATAATAATAATAATAATAAAAGAGCGTTTAGATTTCAGACGTTAACTGGGCTAGCGCCCATGGACTTCAAGCCCAAATTGGCCTGCACTATTAGCGATTAAAAGTGTCATGTGAGAGTAAGAAAGAGCTTGGCTGTGAAGTTTTTGCCAACGCTCAACTAAACCCAAATTTTTATAATATATGGAAATTAATGTTTATTTTCATTATCAACTTATTGGATTAAATTAAGCTGAAAAATTCAAAATAATTTGTAATAAATTCTAGGGATAACTGCTAAAAAAAATCTTATATTTTTAAATTTTTTATAATTTTATTTTATATTATAAAAATTACCAATTAAATTTTGAACTTTTTAATTTTTACTAATTCTATCTACCATTAAGAAAATTATTATATTATTAACAAAAAAGCCACGTAAAACACAATGTAAGCATGATATAGTTGCAGTCAATATAGAAGAGAAAGATATACCTTTGAAAGAAATAAAAAAATCTATATATATTTAATTAAATATAAGTATCTTATATTAATATATATTTGACAAGTATGCATTTTAACAATTCTTTAATATTAACGAATGAAACCGTTTATGGCATTTGAAGAGATTGAGAATATGTATTTTAAGGTAAAAAATATATTATTTAAGTATACTAATATAAAAGTACGCTTATTATTAAAGTTGCATTTTTACGTAGTTCTTATATTACATATAAAATAACAGTTTTTCGGTGTGATAGAATTGATAAGTGTTAAAAAATTTAGATTTTAATGGGTAATTTTTATAATATAAGATAGAATTATAAAAATTTAAAAAGTACATGATTTTGTTGACTGTTTTTCCTAAATTCTAAATCAATTTTCAGCTTAATTAATTAAACGATAACTTGTAAAGTTCTATCCAACACAAGGCCTAGTTCTCGTCCTGCTAACACTATGCTTTATAGGGTGTAGAATCTGGCATGTCTCTGTGGCTGTGATCCCACTCCAACTCAGCAGTAGCTTTCTTCACTTGAAAGGTAAGCTTAGCTAGGTTTGCTTTGACACACACATGTTGGCCATTTTCCATGCATTTAATATGGCCCCAACCGTGGGTTAAAACCAAATACTTTACAAAAAAAAAATCCCTTGGAAGAATTTTCAAACAGGATAATTAGCTCAATTACCTCCTTATACTTATTAGAAAGTTCAATTTAGTAGACTTTTAACTTTTTCAACTTATCTATGGAGAAAGCACCGAGGCATTGGAGAGTGGAAGAGAGGAATCACGTATGGGTTCTCATCATAATCTTCTTCTTCTCAGCTTCTTTCATCTTCCTCTGTAGCTAGCCATTGGTTCAGCTCGATCAAAGCAGCAAACAAAGTTCAGTGGATATGAAGGATGTGGATGGATCTGCCCGGCTCCTTGGATGCCAACTAAGATATTTGTCGATAGGAGTTAGAAAAATTATTCAATAAAACTTATGTATATATAATGGTTTCATTATAATCGTTGATTATAGTAGGTCCCACGTAGATCCCACCATAATAAGTGATTATAATTAAACTGTTGTATTTACAACATTCGTACTAATGTAGTCGTGTCCATAAAAGGAAGCTTTATAATTAAGTTCTAATTTGTTTGCTTTCTCATCCCCAATTATTACCCCTTTTTCCTCCGTCGACTGCAAATTTGGGGAAATTGGAAAAATTTTAGTAATCCTTTTATGTTATTTTGGAATTGTTATGATTTTAGTATCCATTTATATTATTAGTCAAAAATGCTGATATTCACTTTATTTTAAACTTGGATTTCCTATTAAACATGTAAAAATATAGCATCCCTGATGGAGTAAGGAATCACAAAACAGTAATTTAACTAATGAAAACAGAACAAGAAATGGTAGCAGGATGAAGAAGAGAATTCTATTCAAAGAACCCAAAGGATCCAGGTGGAACAAGATACAAACTAATCCCTCACACCCCAGCAGTATACAAACTGCTCCCAAGCTTACTAAGCTGGAAAGAAATACAAATTTCCATTTCATACCCACCCCTCACTCTTCTACTCAATTATATAGAACTTTAAGCACCAATATTTGTGTTTCCTTCAAACATGCGTTGCTTCAAAAGCACCAATATTTGCTGCTTCAAGCCTATGTAAGCAGGACTCACATTGTATAGAGAAAATACCATTACTTTGTGTCAGCTACATTTCTTTATACAGTTGGCCTTGAACTGGCTAATAGCATGCACAGGAGAATGTAGTTTGAATCCCAGGAGCCAAAACTGCAGAACAGGCCAAGGAATTTGCTTATGCACTTGGGTGGAGACTCATAAGTGAAGAGATCAATGAGCTGTGATCAATGGCATTGGAGATACAACTTGTTATTAGCTTCCTTATTGAAAAGTAATAAATTTTATTCATGCATTTAAATAAATGCAAGTCTCGCAATTCTCTGTTAACTCATTGATCTCCGACATGACTTTCTTATAAAATAAGAAGAAGAAAAAGAAAAAGAAGAAGTATTAACAGTGGCGTAGGCAAAAACTGACATTAGGAAGTGATTTGTAATTTTTTTTTTCTTTCAAAAAAATAAGTGATACTTTCAATTAGAGTTGAAATAATACCTTCTAAATCTTCAGAACCCTTTTTCATAAAAGATGTATCAATAATTTTATTTTTCTCATTATGTCAACTTCTTAATTTTATTAACTTAAAAATTTTATTAGTTAATAATTCAAACAAATACATTATTATAAAAGTAATAATTTAAAATTTCATGAAAAATTTTATAAGTTACATATATATATATATATATATATATATATATATATATATATATATATATATATATATATATATATATATATATGTAATTACAGAAAAGAAACATAAGTTGATAAAAATTAATAAAACTTTTTAACAAAATTTTTTTTTCATCTATATTAAATATCAAAGCTTAATAAAACCCTATAAATGAAATATCGATTTTAATTATGAAATAAAATAAAAAGAAAAAAAATTAGAAAACAGTAATAGAGAATGGATAAAAAAAGAAAGTTGAGCAATGACAAAGAGGAGGTCGCTGCAAGTTTGTAGCAACAATAAAATTCTCCTTAATTTTGTATTAATTATGACGAGTTTAGAAATATTGAACTTTTAAATTTTTAAGAATGTATATATATATAAGTATAACCAAAATAGACTTGAATATATGTTAGTTACAGCCAACTAAGCTGTGTTTGTTGGTAAAGGAAACCACTCTGGCAGGACCATAGCCAAGTAAAAGCTATATAAATGCAGATCTTGCAATATTAGTAGTTAGTACATCACATTTGTTGAAGACTTGAAGCTTGATATTGATTTTATGATAAGGCAAGTCTATATCAAAGGCATCTGCAGTCTGCATAGTTACAATTAAAAAATTAATATTGAAAGCTCTCTTACATAAACTGATAAAAGGTTACGTATATATAGTTTTTAAATATATAAAATCAGATTTCAAAACGAGCTGTCTTCCTCTTGCACTTAGGTTCAAGTCTACAGGTGTCGGGCTGGTGTCCATGAATGGGTCGAGTTTTGAGTTGGCCAAGGAGATTTTACTGAGACTCAAATTTAGTCGTGCATCTGCTTTTTTTTTTATTTTTTTATTCAAAACTAATCCACACTAAAGCTTTATTTATTTTATGAAAAATATTTTTTAAAAATATTTTACTTTGGAGAAATAATTTTCTTGAGTACGAGAAAATGTTTTTACAGTTTGGGAAAATAACTTTATTTTATTTTTTTCAATGTTTATTTGACTGTCTTTAGTTTTGTTTTTTGAGCCCACTTAGGCTTTTAGATCATCACGACCAGTGACCAATTAATATCTTTATTTTTTTTCCTTTTTATTTAGTTTTTTAACGATGAATTTAATTTTTTTTCCAATTAATTTTCAATGTTATATCAAATAATAAAAAATAATCATTTTTTCAAAAATATATTTAACAAACAATTTTTTTTTTTGAAATAAACAAAATCTAAATTGATTAGTAAACAAAGCTTTGACAATATCCGGTAATAATATCAATCCAAGATGAATACTAGAAGGAAAGTAATCGAAGAGGAAGGGAAGTAACTGGATAAGGAGGGGAGGGGTCGTGGGTAGGGGTGGCCACGGTCTGGTTTTGAACCGAAATAGAATCAGAATTGGTTCGATCAAAATTGAACTAAAATCGGTTTAAATCAGAATCGGCTTCGAATCGGACCGAAATAGTCATTCTGCGGTTTGGTTCAGGTTCATATTTTTTAAGAATTGTGAACTTGTGGTTTCAAATCGGATTGAACTGACGATTTCGAACCGGATTAAACTGGCGATTTAAATATAAAAAAATTCAATAAATATGTTACGTCACTTCTAATTCATTTATATATATCATTAATTCTCTACACAATTATTCTCTGCATTTTCTTCAATTCTTAATATTTTTTTAATTTTTCTCAAATTCTCTAAATAATTATTTTCTACATTCATTCTAATTTCCAATACTCTCTCAATTTTCCTACTTTATTATTTTATGTACTTACTGAAATTTTTAATACTACCTCAATTACTTTATTATTACTTTAAATCATCAATAAAATTCTCAATACCCTCTATTTTAATTTTTTTTTCTCTTTTATAATTTTTAATTATCAATTATTATATAATTTTTTAAAAAAGGCAAGTAATATAACTAGAAATTTTTATTCCTCTAAATCCTAAAGGGATATATAGGCAAAATTAAGTTCATATACTTTTTGCTAATTTCTTTCAAAAACAATTAATTTCATCTCTAGTTTTTTAATCAGGGTCAAGTCTTTATTTATTAAATTTTTCTTAAAGATAAATTATTTTCTTTCTTTTTTTTTCTTATTTTATTTGGATTGAAAGATTTCTAAGAAAAATTAAAATACTTTTATAAATATAACTTAAATTTTGAATCAATAAAATTTTTCTCTAATTTTTTTTTTAAGCTACCCTTAAACTATCCCTAAACCTCTTCCAAACCGTCCTCCAAACTATTTTGAACCGTTTTTTTTCGAGCTGCCCTTCAAACCGTTTTAAACCTAGGCTCAAATCAAACCAATGTTCGAGAATCATTCAAACCGTCCCCTGGCGGTTTGGTTCAGGTTCATGATTTCATTGAACCTAAATCGGTGGTTCAAGAACCGTAACCAGCAATTCCTGAAGCGTGGTCACCCCTGGTCGTGGGGACAGAATAAGGGCGACACATAAGGGTAAAGAGAGAAATTTTTAAAAGAAATAAATCTTGAGTACGTTAGAGCTCATTTAAAAAAAATGACAAAAAAAAATTTGAACAAAAATTTTGATATTAAGCTTTAATAAGGCTTGAATTGAAAGCAGATAAAAGTTTGAATATTGGATAAATTTTAACAATTGATGTTGAACTTATATGATTGTAATACTATAGTCATTCAAATTTAAAATGTAACATAAAACCCCTTAAATTTTTAAATTTTACACAGTAAAATCTATCTAACTTTTAATTATTAATTTTTCAGTTAGAAACTGACGTGAACAGCTTTCACATGGTGCTTAGTTAATATTTCTCTCTTCTCTCTTATGTAAAGTGTAAAATTATTCTCGCTACACGTAAAAAATTATTCTGTCTATAGAGAATAAAATGATTCAATTTACACATGGCTTGAGAGAAAAGAAAAATACTGATTAACTCCATGCTGAAATTGTTCAGATCAATCTCTAGCTGAAAAACTGGTAATTAGATATTAGAGAGATTTTACTGTGCAAAATATGAAAGTTGATAGGGTTTTATGTTACATTTTCAAGTTAAGAGAGACTGTAATATTATAACTAGATAAGTTCATGGATGATTATTAAAATTTATCCCTTGAATATTACACAAGGATGTTAATTCAAGGATGTTACACAACTATTTTGGGTAAGATTACAGCCAATCACATTCATTTGGAGTTTTCTTATATAGGATACAAGAAAATACCACCTTTTCCGCGTACAAATAAAGGCAATTTATACAATACACCAGACTTGAATTTAGGAGGTGGGGTCTACATATTAGTGAAGGTGCACATGCATCGGAAGCACACAATAATTTGCCTAGCTTTCTGATGCATACATTTTGCATAATCATTGAGGTTTAATTTCATAGCCATTTTATTTGATTATTAGTCATTTTTAGCTAATTTCATTAGTTAATTAGTTAGTTTTTCATAATTGTCGATTTTGGATTAATTTGTAATTTTTACTTTGTTTTGTAGGAAAAATGGTGTTTTTGAAGGACTGAAGAGAATTTTGCCATTGAGGAGTGTCTTCTACAGCCAAAGATGTCAAAAACAAGTTTTCAAGCTGAAATATGCATTGACCAAATTGTGCATAACTTGCCGCATAAGCTATGCAGATTTGCATAAGGAGAAACGTCTAAGAAAGAGATTTGCTACTAAAACTTCCTGTCTGGAAAAACGAAAGGAGTTTGCAACGCTGGTAAGTGTAGAGGAGATCAAGAAGCCACCACCAAAACCACCTGAACCCCCAGCCAAAGATAAGCCTAAGCCGCCCGGGCCAGTGTGTGGGCAATGTGGGTGCTGCATGCCATGTCCATGCGGACCATGCCGTCGTCCTATGTATGTGTGTGTGGAGGAATATCCCAAGTACTGCTCCAAAGACTGCGATACTTGCTCAATCATGTGACAAATATGTCTCTCCAGTCCATGCTCCGTGTCACAACGGTTTAGCCCATGAATAAGAGAATAAGATAAAAGAAAAAAAAAAGAAAAAAGAAAAAAAAAAAATATATATATATATATAATAATGGTAAATTGAAAGCTGACATATATCCACGGTCAATTCTCCATGTCCAGCCTTCCAAGTTATTGCTTTTTTTTTTTTTTTTTTCATGAAGTGCTTTGTAATTTAAGGATTTAGTTTGTAATCAAACTATACAAATATTTAAGTTCGGGATTGTTATAATGTGGCCTGAATCAAATGCAAATATTCAACGGCGGAGTGGACATTTTCAACGCAAGTTGTGCTCGAAGGTGATTTTATGCAAAATTAATTCAACTGAAAAATAAAATGAAGAAATGAATAGCTAAATAATAAAGCAATACAGCAGACCCTCAATTTAGGAGTTTGAAATTTGTCCTAGCCGAGAATTAAAGAAAAGGCCAGTAGCTGTGCCCGTACGACGCCGTTTTGGTTCGGAAAAGTGGTTTTGTGGGGTTTTGTGAAGAGATCTCCATAAGCGTAGTCATTTTCTGGCGATGTTTAGAAATCCTTAGGCTAGAGCTTATATTGGGGTGAAGAGATATGAGGGTAGTTCATCAACCCGTATGGAACGAATGAATTCACAAAATTTGGTGGAATTAATTTTTAAATTCAAAATTTTGCATTTAAAAATTAAAAAAATAATAATTAAATGTAAAAAAGAAAAACAGAATCCTTAACGTTAATTAACGAAATCTGGAGTTGATTAAAAATGAATAATTTTTATAAAAAATGGCTATTTTTTTATATACAAAATGACTACTCTTAATATTTTTGGTGTTGTTATATCCTTTTATTTTGTTATTTATTACATAATAAATATAAATAAATAAAATCTCTCTTTTAAATTAATTTTTAGTCATTCAAGTATTTATACATATAATTTTATTATTTGTATATTTTAATTATTATTTTCATAAATTTAGTGAATTTTTTTTGTATTTATCTGCATATATATAATAGTGTGCTTTTTAGTTTTAAATTATTAATAAATACTGATAATTAATTTAAATTCAATTTATATAAATTATGTAAGCCAAATCTTGATAATAAAACTCATAAGTCAATTTTTAAAATTTTGATTTTATTTTTTTAATTAATAAATTTTTTAATTAATTATTTTACAAAAATATTATTTTATAAAAATTTAATAGGATAAATTATAAATTTTTTTAAATTATTTTATTTTCTATAATAAAATAATTTTACTTTAGTGTACTAATAATAATAATAATAATAATAATAATAATAATAATAATAATAAAAGAGCCTTTAGATTTCAGACGTTAACTGGGCTAGCGCCCATGAACTTCAAGCCCAAATTGGCCTGCACTATTAGCGATTAAAAGTGTCATGTGAGAGTAAGAAAGAGCTTGGCTGTGAAGTTTTTGCCAACGCTCAACTAAACCCAAATTTTTATAATATATGGAAATTAATGTTTATTTTCATTATCAACTTATTGGATTAAATTAAGCTGAAAAATTCAAAATAATTTGTAATAAATTCTAGGGATAACTGCTAAAAAAATCTTATATTTTTAAATTTTTTATAATTTTACTTTATATTATAAAAATTAACGATTAAATTTTAAACTTTTTAATTCTTACTAATTATATCCACCATTAAAAAAATTATTATATTATTAACAAAAAAAAGCCGCTTAAAACGCTATGTAAGCATGATATAGTTGCAGTCAATAGAGAAGAGAAAGATATACCTTTGAAAGAAATAAAAAAAAAATATATTTAATTAAATATAAGTATCTTATATTAATATATATTTGACAAGTATGCATTTTAACAATTCTTTAATATTAACAACAGTTCTTTAATATTAACAAATGAAACGGTTTATGGTATTTTAAGGTAAAAAATATATTATTTCAGTATACTAATATACAAAGTACTGCTTATTATTAAAGTTGCGTTCTTACGTGGTGCTTACATTGCATAGAAAATAATATTTTTTCAGTGTGATAGAATTGATAAGTGTTAAAAAAATTTAGATTTTAATGAGTAATTTTTATAATATGAGATAGGATTATAAAAATTTAAAAAGTACATGATTTTGTTGACTGTTTTTCTTAAATTCTAAATCAATTTTCAGCTTAATTAATTAAACGATAACTTGTAAAGTTCTATCCAACACAAGGCCTAGTTCTCGTCCTGCTAACACTATGCTTTATAGGATGTAGAATCTGGCATGCCCCTGTGGCTGTGATCCCACTCCAACTCAGCCGTAGCTTTCTTCACTTGAAAGGTAAGCTTAGCTAGGTTTGCTTTGACAAACACAAGTCGGCCATTTTCCATGCATTTAATATGGCCCCAACCCTCTTCGAACCCAAATACTTTAAAAAAAAAAAAAATCCCTTGGAAGAATTTTCAAACAGGATAATTAGCTCAATTACCTCTTTATACTTATTAGAAAGTTAAATTTAGTAGACTTTTAACTTTTTCAACTCATCTATGGAGAAAGCACTGAGGCATTGGAGAGTGGAAGAGAGGAATCACGAATGGGTTCTCATCATAATCTTCTTCTTCTCAGCTTCTTTCATCTTCCTCTGCAGTTAGCCGTTGGTTCAGCTCGATCAAAGCAGCAAACAAAGTGCAGTGGATATGGAGGATGTGGATGGATCTGACCGGCTCCTTGGATGCCAACTAAGATATTTGTCGATAGGAGTTAGAAAAATTATTCAATAAAACCGATGTATATATAATGGTTTCATTATAATCATTGATTATAGTAGGTCCCGCGTAGATCTCACCATAATAATGATTATAATTAAATTGTTGTATTTACAACATTCGTACCAATGTAGTCGTGTCCATAAAAGGAAGCTTTATAATTAAGTTCTAATTTGTTTGCTTTCTCGTCCCCAATTATTACCCATTTTTCCCTCCATCGACTGCAAATTTGGGGAAATTGGAAAAATTTTAGTAAACCTTTTCTGTTATTTGGAATTGTTATGATTTTAGTATCCATTTATATTATTAGTCAAAAATGTTGATATTCACTTTATTTTAAACTTGGATTTCCTATTAAACATGTAAAAATATAGCATCCCTGATGGAGTAAGGAATCACAAAACAGTAATTTAACTAATGAAAACAGAACAAGAAATGGTAGCGGGATGAAGAAGAGAATTCTATTCAAAGAACCAAAGGATCCAGGTGGAACAAGATACAAACTAATCCCTCACACCCCAGCAGTATACAAACTGCTCCCAAGCTTACTAAGCTGGAAAGAAATACAAATTTCCATTTCATACCCACTCCTCACTCTTCTACTCAATTATATAGAACTTTAAGCACCAATATTTGTATTTCCTTCAAACATGCGTTGCTTCAAAAGCACCAATATTTGCTGCTTCAAGCCTATGTAAGCACGACTCACTTTGAATAGAGAAAATACCAGTACTTTGTGTCAGCTACATTTCTCTATACAGTTGGCCTTGAACTGGCTAATAGCATGCACAGGAGAATGTAGTTCCAATCCCAGGAGCCAAAACTGCAGAACAGGCCAAGGAATTTGCATGTGCACTTGGGTGGAGACTCATAAGTGAAGAGATCAATGAGCTGTGATCAATGGCATTGGAGATACAACTTGTTATTAGCTTCCTTATTGAAAAGTTATAAATTTTATTCATGCATTTAAATAAATGCAAGTCTCTCAATTCTCTGTTAACTCATTGATCTCCGACATGACTTTCCTATAAAATAAGAAGAAAAAGAAGAAGAAGTATTAACAGTGGCGTAGGCAAAAACTGACATTAGAAAGTGATTTGTAATTTTTTTTTTCTTTCAGAACCCTTTTTCATAAAAGATGTATCAATAATTTTACTTTTTCTCATTATGTTAACTTCTTAATTTTATTAACTTAAAAATTTTATTAGTTAATAATTCAAACAAATACATTATTATAAAAGTAATAATTTAAAATTTCATGAAAAATTTTATAAGTTATATATATATATATATATAATTACAGAAAAGAAACACAAGTTGATAAAAATTAATAAAACTTTTTAACAAAATTTTTTTCATCTATATTAAATATCAAAGCTTAATAAAACCCTATAAATGAAATATCAATTTTAATTATGAAATAAAATAAAAAGGAAAAATTAGAAAACAGTAATAGAGAATGGATAAAAAAAGAAAGTTGAGCAATGACAAAGAAGAGGTCGCTGCACATTTGTAGCAACAATAAAATTCTCCTTAATTCTGTATTAATCATGACGAATTTCGAAATATTGAACTTTCAAATTTTTAAGAATGTATATATATAAGTATAACCAAAATAGACTTGAATATATGTTAGTTAGAGCCAACAAAGCTGTGTTTGTTGGTAAAGGAGACCACTCTGGCAGGACCATAGCCAAGTAAAAGCTATATAAATGCAGATCTTGCAATATTAGTAGTTAGTACGTCACATTTGTTGAAGACTTGAAGCTTGATATTGATTTTATGATAAGGCAAATCTATATCAAAGGCATCTGCAGTCTACATAATTACGATTAAAGAATTAATATTGAAAGCTCTCTTACATAAACTGATAAAAGGGTACGTATATATAGTTTTTAAATATGTAAAATCAGATTTCAAAACGAGCTGTCTTCCTCTTGCACTTAGGTTCAAGTCTACAGGTGTCGGGCTGGTGTCCCTGAATGGGTCGAGTTTTAAGTTGGCTAAGGAGATTTTACTAAGACTCAAATTTAGTCGTGCATCTGTTTTTTTTTTTTTTTTTTTTAATTCAAAACTAATCCACACTAAAGCTTCATTTATTTTATGAAAAATATTTTTTAAAAATATTTTACTTTAGAGAAATAATTTTCTTGAGTACGAGAAAATGTTTTTAAAGTTTGGGAAAATAACTTTATTTCATTTTTTTCAATGTTTATTTGATTGTCTTTAGTTTTGTTTTTTGAGCCCACTCAGGCTTTTAGATCATCACGACTAGTGACCAATTAATATCTTTATTTTTTTCCTTTTTATTTAGTTTTTTTAACGATGAATTTAATTTTTTTTTCAATTAATTTTTAATGTTATATCAAATAATAAAAATAATCATTTTTTCAAAAATATATTTAACAAACAATTTTTTTTTTGAAATAAACAAAATCTAAATTGAAGTCTTATCCATTAGTAAACAAAGCGTTGACAATTTCCGATAATAATATCAATCCAAGATGAATACTAGAAGGAAAGTAATCGAAGAGGAAGGGAAGTAACTGGATAAGGAGGGGAGGGGTCGTGGGTAGGGGTGGCCATGGTCCGGTTTTGAACCGGAACTGAATTGGAATTGGTTCGATCAAAACCGAACTAAAATAGGTCAAAATTGGAATCGGCTTCGAATCAGACCGAAATCGTCATTCTGCGATTTGGTTCAGGTTCATATTTTTTAAGAATTGTGAATCGATGGTTTCAAATCGGATTGAACTGACGATTTCGAACCGGATTAAACTGGCGATTTAAATATAAAAAAATTCAATAAATATGTTACGTCACTCCTAATTCATTTATATATATTATTAATTCTCTATACAATTATTCTCTGTATTTTCTTCAATTCTTAACATTTTTTTAATTTTTCTCAAATTCTCTAAATAATTATTTTCTACACTCATTCTAATTTCCAATACTCTCTCAATTTTCCTACTTTATTACTTTATATACTTACTGAAATTTTTAATATTATCTCAATTACTTTGTTATTACTTTAAATCCTCAATAAAATTTTCAATACCCTCTATTTTATTTTTTTTTTCTCTTTTATAATTTTTAATTATCAATTATTATATAATTTTTAAAAAAAGGCAAGTAATATAATTAGAAATTTTTATTCCTCTAAATCCTAAAAGGATATATAGGCAAAATTAAGTTCATATACTTTTTGCTAATTTCTTTAAAAAAAAATTAATTTCATCTCTAGTTTTTTAATTAGGGTCAAGTCTTTATTTATTAAATTTTTTTTAAATATAAATTATTTTCTTTCTTTTTTTTTCTTATTTTATTTTGATTGAAAGATTTCTAAGAAAAATTAAAATATTTTTATAAATATAACTTAAATTTTGAATCAATAAAATTTTTCTATAATTTTTTTTATCTAAGCTACCCTTAAACCATCCTTAAACCGCTTCCAAACTGTCCTCTAAACTGTTTTGAGTAGTTCTTTTTCGAACCGCTCTTCAAACCGTTTTAAACCGGGGCTCAAACCTGAACCAGCGGTTTAGGAATCGTCTTCCAAACCGTCCCTTGGCGGTTTGGTTTAGGTTCATGATTTCATTGAACCTGAACTGGCGGTTCCTGAACTGTGGCCACCCCTAGTCGTGGGGACAGAATAAGGGCGACACATAAGGGCAAAGAGAGAAATTTTAAAAGAAATAAATCTTGAGTACGTTAGAGCTCATTTAAAAAAATGACAAAAAAAAAATTTGAACAAAAATTTTGATATTAAGCTTTAATAAGGCTTGAATGGAAAGCGAATAAAAGTTTGAATATTGGATAAATTTTAACAATTTTCCCTGAACTTATATGATTATAATACTATAGTCCTTCAAATTTAAAATGTAACATAAAACCTCCTAAATTTTTAAATTTTACACAGTAAAATCTATCTGGCTTTTAATTATTAATTTTTCAGTTAGAAACTGACGTGAACAGCTTTCACATGGTACTTAGTTAATATTTCTCTCTTCTCTCTTATGTAAAGTGTAAAATTATTCTCGCTACACGTAAAAAATTATTCTGTCTATAGATAAGAAAATGATTCAATTTACATATGACTTGAGAGAAAAGAAAAATACTGATTAAACTCCATGCTGAAACTGTTCAGATCAGTCTCTAACTGAAAAACTGGTAATTAGATATTAGAGAGATTTTATTGTGCAAAATATGAAAGTTGATAGAGTTTTATATTACATTTTTAAGTTGAGAGATGCTGTAATATTATAACTAGATAAATTCAGGGATGATTATTAAAATTTATCCCTTGAATATTACACAAGGATGTTACACAGCTATTTTGGGTAAGATTACAGCCCTACTCACACATTCAGGCAGAACAAGATAATATGATATTTCCTCCATATGCTATGGCATGAATGGCGTTGAATTGTGAATGCAGTCAAAGTCTTGCTAGTTCCAAGCTTACAACTTGCAAATTACAATTCTATGCTTCCCCTCAAAGTCCAAACCCATGACGAGGATCCTTATACACCATATATACATGACTGGCTGGATTACATTGGTCACCACCTGGATGGACTGTGTATGTATGCTCTTGGAGCATACGCTCCTTCTATATAAAATCATGGTTTCAATATCTATAAATATAAAAAAAAAAATGAAAAATCATATTTAAAAAAACACTAAAAATCAGTGCTATCAGTGTATTGTATAATTAACTCTCATATATATATATATATATAAACTATTCTCATTAATTTGATTCTTTCATAATCTCTTTTGAATATTATAGAGAGTATGGATACCCATATTCAAGATCTCTAATTCAAAAATTAATATAATGACATTTTTCTGTGACCAAAATTATAAAAGGGAGATGCATACTCCTTTATATAAAAGAAAATTTATTATTTAGTCTTAATATTTTGATGAAATTAACTACTTAACTTATTTATTTTAAAAATTATACTATTTGCTCCTCTTATTTCTAATTCATTAAATTGTGTATTCCCCCGTCAATTATTCTATTGGTTGATAAATTTTAGTATCAGTCAAACTACTATCATTTTTATTTTAGTGAAACTAATTAGTTGATTCTTATATTTTAAAAAATACTACTATTTGATTCATCTATTTTAGTGATTAGTCCCTATATTTTGAAAAACGGATTTTTAAATGAAAATAGAAATTATTTTGTGTGAAGACTAAATATAAATCTATATATTTTTTTTCAATTATTCAAGTATTTTTATTTAACTCTTTGATCCTATTTTTGTTTTATTTTTTCTTTTAGAAAATAATAGTTGATCAAGTATTACTTGATATAAATCTCTACATAATCAAGATGATTATTCTGCAACAAAGAGAACACAAAATAAGTAAGTTATATTATTATCCTTAAGCAAATAAGGATTTAATTCTTGAAATTTTACAAAAGTAATAAGATATTATATTTTTTGAAGAATTTTTAACATATATATATCAAAGAAAATATTTTTAAAAAATATTTTTGTTGTTGAATATTATGAATATTTATTAACTTTAATTTTGAATTTTAAGGTGAGATTAATAGAGACAATAATGAGTTGACAATATTTTTTATTTTACAATAATTTTATTTTAATTTTTAATTAAATTTTATTTTATGTTATTATTATAATTTTTTTAAATATATGAGACAGAGTAAAAAGGTAGAAAGTATTGATAGAGATTTAGCCAAATTTAATTATATCTTTTATCCCATAGATCTCACGTCACTTACTTGCATAGTATATGCCGATCCAAGCGCATCAAATAAGAAGAAAGCTCTCGATGGACCCACCCAAGTCCGCATTTTCGGTGATTTCATAGACGGTAGCATACCCGCAATGGCAAATTAATAATAAATAATATATATATATATATATATATATATATATATATATATATATATATATATATAATTTTACTTGTATAATAAAATTTATTTATTAAATATATAAATTTTATATATTTATAATTTAAATTTATAATAAAACGAATTTATATAAATTTTTTTTAATAAAGTTTAAAAATTAAATTATTATTATTTTTGAATTTCATTTATATATTTATTTATTATTTATTGCTTTATTATTCTATGTATTGTGCTGACATGAGTTATCGTTTTACTATTTATTCTACAGTGATGAAGTAGCGTCAATTCATGATTGGCCAATTAGGCCATCCTCTCCTGTCTTACTGAATCTTCGCACCTTCCAATCAACAGAAATATATGGCGTCAAAATGAAGACCTTTAGGCTCACTGTTTGGCATTTTTTTAATACTTTTTTAAAGCTAATAGAAAGGTTAAATCTGGAAACTGAGTAATGCTTTTAGCATTGCGCCTTACGAGGAGGAGAGTTATCAATCCAAGTTCTATTCCATGCGAATGGCAACGGTATGGGCGACACTGATAATCGCTCCACTCATTCTCACCCCACAGAAATTTGAATCGGGACTATGAATTTCTCACCAGAGTGCAGAGTGGGGCAAGTTTTCTCGTTGGAGATTTTTTTTTACTTTTTTTTTATTTTAATATATTAATGTGTAATATAAATTTATTTATTAAAAAATAAAATATAATTAAAAATATAAATTTTACATATTATTATAATAATATATTTATATATTTTATTAAAAATATAATAATTAAATAATAAATATATAAAAATAAATTATTTTTTAATAAAAAATTATCATATATTATTGTGCGAAGCGAGTTACGAAATTTCGAGATGAAGAGAAAGTCCTCACGTCCTTGCCTCACACAAATTAGGTTCGGGGCAAGGTCGGAAAAAATTGATCTGGTTTAGCGGTGGGGCGAGGCGGGACGGGGCAAGTTAAGTTCGAGAATTAAGATGGCAACAAGGCAAGTAAGGACGCAAGGATCGCTTCTCCCATCTCCACCCGTAAAAGTTAGATATCGGGACGAGGTATTCTCTACTAGGTATTGGCAGGATTAATTTATCTACAGAGAATTTTTTTTATTTTTTATTTTAATTTATTAATATATAATATAAATTTATTTATTAAAAGTAAAAAATAATTAGAAACATAAGTTTTACATATTATTTTAATAATATATTTATATATTTTATTAAAATTATAATATTTAATAATAAAAAATAATAATATATTATTGTGTTGAGCAGATTTTGGAGTGGATAGAAGCTCTTTCCATCTTGCTGCACATAAATCGAGATTGGAAAGAGATTGAGAAAAATTGATCCGATTTGGCGGGGCGGGGCGGGACGGGACGGGACGGGTTCGGAACTTTTACCACCCCTACTATTCCATTATTGTATACAGAAGGGAAGGCCCCTGCAAAAACAGAGGAACAAGCAGAGTTGTTTGCACATTATTTACTAAAACAGGCAGCAAGAAATGAGGCTACTAAATCCTACCATTTTCTTCTTATCATTTATTATTCTCACCTCACTGCACAGACCAACCTTTGCTTTCAAAAAGGCAAGCATTCAATCTTTCTTCCAATTAACAAGATAATTTTTTATGCTTGCACCTTTCCTCTTTCTTGTAATGTGAGCAGATATAATTTTGGTTCCTCTGTGTATGATGTTTCTGTAGTCATATGTTGTGTACTTGGGAGCACATTCACATGGCCAGGAATTTACTTCGATTGATCAAAGTCTTGTGACAGATTCTCACTATGATCTTCTTGGATCATTCTTGGGAAGGTTAATGGATTTTTGAGTTGTATAAATTCTGATTTTCAATTATCTAGTTCCTTATATGATTGCTTTTCCTTCTTTTATCTCGTTCTGGAACAGCCGAAAGTTCGCACAAGATGCCATATTTTACTCTTATACAAGGCACATCAATGGCTTTGCTGCAACTATAGAAGATGAAGTTGCTGCACAAATAGCTAGTTAAAACTATTCTCATTCTCATACTCCTCTGTTCTTGCTCTGTTTTCTCTCAGTTTCTTTTATATTGAACTTCTCAATTTGCTAATTATTGGGCTAATCCTTATCCGATATTGCAGAACATCCAAAAGTAGTTTCAGTCTTCTTGAACACAGGAAAGAAGTTGCACACAACTCATTCATGGAGCTTCCTCGGACTCGAGCAAAACGGATTAGTTCCTTCCGACTCAATCTGGAAGAAAGCAAGATTTGGGCAAGATATAATTATCGGAAACCTTGATACTGGTAAATTATTTATTTGATTATAAATTCAATTTGCACAGATTAGATCTAGCTTTAATTTCCTGTTTTTAGCATTGAGGGAGGGAGGGTAATTTGCCATTGATGAAATGTAGAATCATTGAATTAACCCTGCAATAGAAAATGAATATTACAACGAGTCCATGACATTTATGAAGGACAATGATGTTCAAGTAAATGTCATGATCACGAGTGACTTGAATTGATAGTAACCTGAGAGTTGAATTTGTACTAAATTATGGGCCAATATGACCATGAAACATTTATGTGGCTACAACTTGGAAGAATAGTTTGCAGAATTACAGGAAGAGGATGTGAGGACCAGTAAATAAAGAGAAAATGGTCCAAAAAAAAATATAATTCTGCAATCTGTAAACTATTTTAATATGCATTTTTGTTCATCATCTTTGGAATGATGTTTGTGATTTATTTTCATTTTTACTTTTATCTTTAACTTTCTTGTGAAATGGGTAGGCGTCTGGCCTGAATCCAAAAGCTTCAATGATGAAGGGTTGGGACCGATTCCATCAAAGTGGAAAGGAATATGTCAAAATGGTTCAGATCCTGGTTTCCACTGCAATAGGTCTGCTCTGTTACCTACTCTCTTCATTATATCAGTAGATTCAGTACACTCTACAAAAGGGACTTTCTTTTTCAAACTCCGATAATATTAAAGATAATTATGCCTCTGTAGTCAACTCTTTGTTTCACATTGATTGAGTCCTGATTCCTGAATCCAGATCCTCAGGTTTTATATATTTATAAAAATATATTCAATGCCTTAATTTTTCTGCTGTTGTGATGGAATTTGAGAGTGTTCTTGATGTCCTTGCATATATTCTTAGTCCATTAATCTCCAGAGAAGATCAGATTATCCACTTCTAACATTATGCATAACTGTTTTAAGTGTTCATTTCTATAGAAAACAGAAAGGACAGAAAGGTACACTTTTCTAAACCTGCCAATCAAGGTCCAAACTGGGTGGGGATCATCCAGAAGGCCGACTTTATGGAATCTATGCTGCCATATTTGATTTCCATAAAGTTAGATATTCCATTTTCATTGACAATAGTAAAGGTTAGTATTCATAAAGCACATTCATTTGGAGTTTTCTTATATAGGATACAAGAAAATACCACCTTTTCCGCGTACAAGTAAAGGCAATTTGTACAATACACCAGACTTGAATATAGGAGGTGGGGATTGCATATTAGTGAAGGTGCACATGCATCGGAAGCACACAATAAGTTGCCTAGCTTTCTTAATGAAAAGGCAAACTCGCTAGTGGTCGATGAGTTCATGTACAAATGCGATGAGATTAAAATAAAAACAGTAATTGCAGGACTAATTTCAATGCACAGATTAAGCTGGAAATTGAGCCTAGGGTTTACAATCAGCTATAGAATTTTTAATTAGGACATTGAATTTGTCGTCTGAAAGCAGCAGGAAAAGAGTGCTACCCATTTGGCCATACTCATAACTTAGATTAGAATATTGATTTTCCAGTTCCCCAATTACCACTCTTTTTGATACTGTGCAGCCTGTACTCCAAAGCTAGGACAGTATACAATTTTTTAACCATTGCAAAATTAATTAATGGTTGCCCTAGATCTAGCTTCCCCTTCTCCAGCATTTTCCTCTGTAGACATGCAAGGGTTCAGCATATATTAGTTTAAAAGGGGAACTATTTTTTTAATTGTTAATTTATGTTATCTTGTTTGAGTTTGCACTTCATATATTAGTGTCTTCTTATAGTTTCCATGTTATAAAGTAGGATTTTGGACTGATTCTTGAGCCCTTCATACAGATTTGAGTAAATTATTCCAATGATAATGAATTTTGCTTCACAAAATTTTAAATTAATTGCCATAATTTGGTCATTTTTATTGCAATTAAAATACCCAATTCCAGTGAGAAACCCACCAGGAATCTGATGTAACATTCAATTTACTGTAGAATTTTATTAAGAAAATTGAAGATTATAGTTTTTTTCAGTTGAAAAGCTGTTAGATTAGTTTTTGAGGTTTTTCCTTTTGGTATTGGATTCATTTTCTTTTGAAAATTTCGTATGAATATATGAAGGAAGCTTATTGGGGCAAGATACTTCAACAAAGGGTATGCCTCAGTGGCTGGTCCTCTGAATTCCACCTTCGATTCGCCTCGTGATAAAGAGGGTCATGGAACTCATACCTTGTCGACAGCAGGTGGAAATTTTGTAGCAGGAGCCAGTGTCTTTGGGTTAGGCAATGGATCAGCGAAAGGTGGTTCACCAAAAGCACGAGTTGCAGCTTACAAGGTCTGTTATCCCCCAGTTGGTGGAAATGAGTGCTTTGATGCAGATATCTTAGCAGCATTTGATACTGCAATAAGTGATGGGGTTGATGTCCTGTCCGTGTCACTGGGAGGGGATCCTACACCATTCTTTAATGACAGTGTTTCCATTGGGTCTTTCCATGCTGTAAAGAACGGGATTGTCGTCGTTTGTTCTGCTGGTAATTCTGGTCCTAATGATGCTACTGCCTCCAATCTTGCACCCTGGCAGATCACTGTTGGTGCCAGTACCATGGACAGGGAGTTCCCCAGTTATGTTACGCTTGGCAACAACATGACCTTCAAGGTTTTTTTTAAATTGGTTTCCCTTTCCTGCTAAATTAATATGTTTAGTCTTAGGAACTAATACGAATGTGTTTGATTTTGAAGGGAGAAAGTTTATCAAGAACAGCCCTGCCAAAGGATAAGTACTTCCCAATTATAAGTGCTTCAGATGCTAGAGCAGCTAATGCAGCTGTGGAAGACGCGTAAGGATTGAACAAATTATGTTCGTAGTTTTCCTGATTTTCTTTCTGTGGCACCATCTGCACTGACATGCAATAATGCTGCAGGCTGCTGTGCAAAGCTGGAACACTTGATCCCAAGAAGGCAGAGGGGAAGATCTTGGTCTGTCTCCGAGGGGGAAATGCAAGAGTGGACAAGGGTGAGCAAGCTGCTCTGGCTGGTGCTGTTGGGATGGTTCTTGCCAATGATAAGGATTCTGGCAATGAAATTATTGCTGACCCTCACATCCTTCCTGCTTCTCATCTCAATTACACCAATGGTGTCGCTATCTTCGCTTACATTAACTCCACTAAGTGAGATGAAATCTCTGTAGTCTCTTATGTTTCTTGTACAAGGCCCACGTGTATTTCTTAATTGCAATTAAATCTACAGGTCTCCCATTGCTTATATCACACCTTCAACAACGCAAATCGGCACAAAGCCAGCTCCCTTCATGGCAGCATTTTCCTCTAAAGGTCCCAACACCATTGCTCCAGAGATCCTCAAGGTTTCCCTACCCATTTAGTCTTCTTTCTCTTCAAACACAACAATTTATTTAGATACTAATTAAATAATCATTTCTCTATGTATTTTCAGCCTGATATCACCGCACCAGGAGTGAGTATCATAGCAGCCTACACAGAAGCAGAAGGACCTACAAATGAAGATTTCGATACCCGACGAGTTCTGTTTAACTCGGTATCAGGCACTTCAATGTCATGTCCTCATGTTTCAGGCATTGCTGGCCTTCTAAGAACTCTGCATCCGACCTGGAGTCCTGCAGCAATTAAATCAGCAATTATGACTACCGGTGAGTGGTGAACACTGGACCTTTATTACCTTTTAGATTCAATGATTTGTTGGTTTCACATGAAAGACGCATACTAGAAAGACATTAATCATTACAATGCCTATATATACTTCTCCCTGTACTTGGCAGCAATGACGCAGGACAATAACAGGGAGCCAATTCTGAATGCATCCTACACCAAGGCAACTCCATTCAGCTATGGAGCAGGACACATCAGACCAAACCAAGCTATGGATCCAGGGCTGGTTTATGACTTGTCTGTTTATGATCACCTCAACTTTCTATGCGCCATGGGGTATAACGCAACCCAAATTTTATCATTCTCTGAGACTCCCTACAGATGCCCCTCCAAGGCCATTAATCTTGCCAATTTCAATTACCCTTCCATCACCATCCCTAAATTCAATCGCACGGTCACATTCACTCGAAGAGTTAAAAATGTTGGCAGTAGTCCAAGTACTTACAAAGCTCGTATCATAAAACCAAGTGGGTTTTCCATTTCTGTTGAGCCAGAGGTGTTAAAGTTCAACAAGGTTGGGGAAGAGAAGAGCTTTAGAGTTACCCTGAAAAGCAAACAATTGTCTGCAAGAAAGGATTATGTCTTTGGAGAGTTGATTTGGTCTGATAATCAGCATTATGTTAGGAGTCCTATTGTAGTGAAGTGGTGAAAAGCAGCCAGTGATTTATGAAAATAGCTGATTAATTAACTATTACCATTCAATCCTGCTTAGAGGATATGATTATTCTTAGGAATTGCTAATGTTCCTTGGATAAGAGTAATGAATGAAAGAAGCAAAATATTATCCATTAGCTAAATATTTAATGCATGTTTAGCATTAAAATTGGAAAGTTAGAACTGTTTAAAATAAAAAAAAAATAAAAAAAAACTAGATACTTTTAGAAAAAGTTATTTGAAAAAAAAAATTATTTTTTTATTTTAATATTTTTATAACTTATATTTATCAAATTTTATTTTAAATTATTTTTTTAATATTTTTAATTAATATATTTAAAAATGTGTTTTTCTTAACACTTCTTTGACTTTTTCAATATATAAAATCCTTAAAATTGATTGAGAATTTTCCTTTTTCAGAGGCGACATGCTTAGTCAGCTAAGATGAATATGCTTTTGAATTAGATGAAACCAAATGTTTGGCAATCCATTTATAAAGTAGAATTTAAGAGCAAATTGACTTTATATATAAAAAAAAAATATGAAGAATAAATATAAGTTGAAAATGAATATAAAGAATAAATCATAAGATACCAATAAAATGTGTATAAGTAAATTTTAATAAGATAAAAATTACCTTAATAATATTTATGTAGATTATTTTTCATCTTCTTCTAATGTCTTGGTTAATAAAATATTATTTGACAAGTTTGAGAGAAATCTTAATTGAACATTGTATCTTCTAAGAAGGTAACAAATTTGATTTTTTATTTGTGATGTTGATTTATATAGTTTATGACTATAACTTTTAATTTTTCTAGTATTAATTAAATTGTAATTATTGTTATAATTTTTTTATTATTTTTAAATGCCTTATAGGTCTCTCTCTCTCTTTATATATATATATATATATATAAAGTAGGAAAGTATTACAAAGGGTAGGGGTGGCCACGGTTCAGGAATCGCCGGTTACGGTTCTTGAACCGCCGGTTTAGGTTCAATAAAATCATGAACCTGAACCAAACTGTCAGGGGACGGTTTGGAAGATGGTTCCTGAACTGTCGGTTCCGGCTTGAGCCTCGGTTTAAAACTGTTTAAAGGGCGGTTCGAAAAAGAACGGTTCAAGACAGTTTTGAAGTAGTTTAGGGATGGTTTAAGGGTAGCTTAGACAAAAAAAATTAGAGAAAAATTTTATTGATTCAAAATTTAAGTTATATTTGTAAAAATATTTTAATTTTTCTTAGAAATCTTTCAATCAAAATAAAATAAGAAAAAAAAAAAGAAAGAAAATAATTTATCTTTAAGAAAAATTTAATAAATAAAGAATTGAACCTGATTAAAAAACTATAGATGAAATTAATTTTTTTTAAAGAAATTAGCAAAAAGTGTATGAACTTAATTTTGGCTAAATATCCCTTTAGGATTTAGAGGAATAAAAATTTCTAGTTCTATTACTTGCCTTTTTTTAAAAAATTATATAATAATTTATAATTAAAAAGTATAAAACAGAAAAAAAAATTAAAATAAAGGGTATTCAAATGATATAAACGTTGGGGCGTCCTCTACTAACGACGCGCTACATCGGAGCCCGGGTGTAGTGAGAAATATGCAAGGGTGTAGGGCGTTCACCGAAAACGACACGCTATGCCGGCGCCCGGGTGTGGTGTTAAGTGAGCAAGGGTTCCCACATCATGGACGAGTGTGGGTAAAGAAGTTAGTCCATAGGACAGATAGTAGAATAAATAGTGGAACATAACACAAGATAGACATAGAAAACAATAGAAGATATCATAGAAGGAGACCAATTAGGAAGGAGCAGGACAGGAGGAGGATTAGGGTTGGTACTTAGAATGTTGGATCACTTACAGGAAAATTAATGGAGCTTGTGGATACCTTGGAAAGGAGAAAGCTGAATATTGCTTGCATTCAGGAGACTAAATGGGTAGGAGAGAAAAGTAAGGAAGTGGGTAATTCAAGGTGCAAACTGTGGTTTACCGGAAATGAGAGAAATAAGAACGGAGTGGGCATAATCATAGACAGGACATTGAAAGACACAGTAATAGCTGTGAGAAGAGTAGGAGATAGAATTATACTAGTAAAGCTAGTACTAGAAGGAGAAACAATAAATATAGTTAGTGCTTATGCCCCACAAATAGGACTAGACAGTGAGAGTAAACAAAGGTTCTTGGAAGATATGGATGATTTAATGCAAAGTATACCGAATGAAGAGAATGTTTTCATTGGTGGAGATTTGAATGGGCATGTAGGAAGTCGTAGACAAGGTTATGAGAATGTTCATAGAGGTTTTGGTTTTGGCAGTCGAAATGAGAAGGAAAAAAGCATCCTGGATTTTGCTATGGCATACGACCTAATACTAGCAAATACCTACTTTATAAAAAGAGAGTCACATTTAGTGACTTTCAAAAGTGGGCAACATAGAAGCCAAATCGACTTCCTCTTAACTAGGAAGACAAATAGAGCTCTATGCAAGGATTTGGCTTTAACAATTCAACATCGGTTGGTGGTCTTGGATGTCAAGTTTAGGAACAATTCAAGTAAGGTCAGAAGAAATAGTGTAGCTCGAACAAAGTGGTGGGAGTTCAAAGGAGTAAAGCAAGTGAAGTTCAAAAATGAGCTTCTCGAGTCCGAAGTATGGAAGCTGGATATGGAGGCCAATGATATGTGGATACAAATGGCATTAAAGATTAGAGAAGTAGCTAGAAAAGTACTTGGACAGTCTAAAGGACATGGACCACCCTCAAAAGAGAGATAGTGGTGGAATGAGGAAGTACAAAAGGCAGTGAAGAGAAAAAGGGAATGGTATAAGAAATTACCTAAATGTGATAATAATGAGGCATATGAACAGTACAAGTTAGCAAAGAAAGAGGCAAAAAAGACAGTTAGTCAAGCAAGAGCACAGGCCTTTGAAAAGTTATATGAGAAACTTGGAACTAAAGAAGGGGAGAAAGATATTTATAAATTAGCAAGGAGGAGAGAAAGGAAATATCAAGATCTCAATCAAGTTAGGTGCATTAAGGATAAAGAAGGAAAAGTGTTGGTGAAAGATGAGGACATTAAAGAAAGATGGAGAAATTATTTTAATACAACTCAACTCAACTAAGCCTTTATCCCAAAAATTTGGGGTCGGCTATATGGATTCGCTTTTTCCACTCTGAACGATTTTGGGTTAAATCCTCAAAAATGTGTAATACTTCTAAGTCATGTTGTACTACTCTCCTCCAAGTCAATTTAGGTCTACCCCTTTTTTTCTTTCTATCCTCTAACCTAATGTTCTCTACTTGTCTAATTGGAGCCTCTGTATGTCTACGCTTCACATGACCAAACTACCTCAATCTCCCTTCTCTCAACTTATCTTCAATTGGCACCACTCCTACCTTTTCTCTAATACTCTCATTATGGACTTTATCTAGTTTAGTATGGCCACTCATCCACCTTAACATTCCCATCTCTGCAACTCTTATCTTAGATGCATACGACTCTTTCAGTGCCCAACACTCACTACCATATAACATAGCCGGTCGTATAGCTGTACCGTAAAATTTTCCTTTTAATTTATTGAGAATCTTACGATCATATAAAACTCCCGTGGCACGTCTCCACTTCAACCATCCGGCTTTAATCCTATGACTAACATCCTCCTCACATCCCTCATCTACTTGAAGACTGAGCCTAGATATTTAAAGTGATTACTTTG
Source organism: Hevea brasiliensis (assembly GCF_030052815.1). Lineage (NCBI taxonomy): Eukaryota > Viridiplantae > Streptophyta > Magnoliopsida > Malpighiales > Euphorbiaceae > Hevea > Hevea brasiliensis. The sequence goes on along the minus strand of NC_079499.1, from coordinate 9,039,275 downwards.
GGGCAGTGATATTTAAAGTGATACTGCCCCAAAGTAATCACTTTAAATATCTAGGCTCAGTCCTTCAAGTAGATGGGGGATGTGAGGAGGATGTTAGTCATAGGATTAAAGCCGGATGGTTGAAGTGGAGACGTGCCACGGGAGTTTTATGTGATCGTAAGATTCCCAATAAATTAAAAGGAAAATTTTACGGTACAGCTATACGACCGGCTATGTTATATGGTAGTGAGTGTTGGGCACTGAAAGAGTCGTATGCATCTAAGATAAGAGTTGCAGAGATGGGAATGTTAAGGTGGATGAGTGGCCATACTAAACTAGATAAAGTCCGTAATGAGAGTATTAGAGAAAAGGTAGGAGTAGTGCCAATTGAAGATAAGTTGAGAGAAGGGAGATTGAGGTGGTTTGGTCATGTGAAGCGTAGATAAACGGAGGCTCCAGTTAGACAAGTAGAGCACATTAGGTTAGAGAATAGAAAGAAAAAAAGGGGTAGACCTAAATTAACTTGGAGGAGAGTAGTACAAAATGACCTTGAAGCATTACACATTTCTGAGGATTTGACCCAAAATCGTTCAGAGTGGAGAAAGCGAATCCATATAGCCGATCCCAAATTTTGGGAATAAAGGCTTAGTTGAGTTGAGTTGAGTTGAGTATTTAAAATAATAACAAAGTAATTGAGATAGTATTGAAAATTTCAGTAAGTATATAAAATGATAAGGTAGGAAAATTGAGAGAGTATTGGAAATTAAAATGAGTGTAGAAAATAATTATTTAGAGAATTTGAGAAAAATTGAAAAAATATTAAGAATTGAAGAAAATGCAAAGAATAATTGTGTAGAGAATTAATGATATATATAAATGAATTAGGAGTGAGGTAACATATTTATTGAATTTTTTATATTTAAATCGCCGGTTTAATCCGGTTTGAAATCGTCGATTCAATCCTATTCGAAACCACCGGTTCACGGTTCTTAAAAAATATGAACTTGAACCAAACCGCAAAGGACGATTTCGATCCGGTTCGAAGCCGGTTCCGGTTTTGATCGGTTTTGGTCTGGTTTTGACTGAACCGATTCCGGTTCAAAACCGGACCGTGGCCACCCCTAACAAAGGGAATGCTATGTAGCACTTTCTTTATAAAGCTTAACCTTCTATAAATAACTCTTTTTTATACTAATTATTATTCAATTTTTTTTATTTTATTTTAATTATCATTATTATTTATAACAATACCTTAACATTTATTATTTAAATTATTATTTTCTTTAAAATGTGATTTTTAAAAATTAAGACATTTCATGATTAAAAGCAATATTTAAAAATTATTTATATAATTTTTTTTTATAAATTTATTTATGCAAAAATATTATTTACAACATATCATTCTCCATCATAATAATAATAATAATAATAATAATAATAATAATAATAATAATAATAATAATAAATAATAATTATAATAATAATTTAAAATTAAAAATAATTTAGTAGATAACAACTGTAACATCCCCGTTGTATAGCCTAGTATATTTCACTATTCCGGTGACCGGTGTCGGTCCGGACAATTAATGGGATTAGGGTCACACTTAAGACAACTTGAGAAGCCATAAACACAAATAATTAGTAATGTTTAATTAGTTGACTATAAATAAGAAAAACAGAACATAAGAGGTTTAACCAGCCGAGAGTCACAGCGATGAGTGACCTCATCGGGAACGACTGCGAAGTCATTTTAAACTCAAATTTTGAACCGTAAAAAGTGACGCTACGGTCCTTAGGACCCTTATGAACACAGTGGAAAAGAGAAAATCACGAAAAAGAACTGTTAAGTCAGTCAAATAATTAGGTCAGGGAGCCGGAAGAAATATTGGATTATTTGCAAACCGGGATGAACTTCGAGGGGCAATTTGGTCAATTGACCCGAGAGTCGACTTCGACCTAATCACAAATAAAATCGGAGAAAAGAAAATTTCGGAATCGACAATAGAATTAAAGAACTAATAGAAAAATAAATAAAAAAAAAAGAAAAGGAAAGAGGTTGGAAAAGTCAAAGTTGATGACATCACTAATGATATCATAAACAAATTTGTTAAATATTTATTAAAATTGATATTTATGGTCTTCCAAAGCAAAAACGTGTAAAGGAAAAACAAAAGAAAACAAAATAGAAAATCTCTTCTTCTTTCATCTTCCTTGCCGCCCCATTTTCCTCCCAAGTTCCTCCATGAGTGGTCTTCCATGTAAGCTTACTTTTAAGCTTAATTTTCTTCACTTAATTCAAATAACTCCCTTAAAAACCTCCCTAGAGCTTATTGTTACAACTTGAGAAGAGGATTACAAGAAGAAAGAAGAGTTAAAGATAGGGTTTTGAAGCTTTAACAAAAGGTTAGTATGTTAAATTGTTACTTTTCCATTCAAATGCATGTTTAGGTAATTAAGTGAGCTAATAACTTGATTTAAATGAAACAAATATGGGGAAAGAATTAAATTGAAATTTTGGGCAGCTTGAGAGGAGTGTGGTTTGCATGAATATGATGCAATTGAGTGAGTTTAGAAGCTTTACTTAGTGAAATGATTAACATTAAAATTATTAGAATTAGTTAAATGCAAGAGTTAGTGAGATTAGGGTTTCAATGCTAGGGTTTATGAACCAAAATTTGGAGAAATGCATAAATGGCATGTTTAACCTATTGTGACATGAATTAATGGTCAATTATGACCAAATAAGTTGTGTGGGAATGGTGGAAAATTTAGCTAAATTCGTAGGTCAATGGTCATGCTGCTGGCAGCATGACCAAACCTACTTTGAAGGACCAAAACTCAAATTTTACAAGCCTAATGGATATGCCACTAATTGGAGGTGAAAATAGACATAAAAGAGCACAACTTTCATTAAGGAACCATGACCAAAAACTGACCAAAACTTGGTGAAACAATTGACCAAAGTGAGTTGATAGCAGTCGTCAAGATTAAACTGACCAAATGAACAGTGTAACTATTCATTTGGCCATAACTCGAGTTAGACAGGTCAAATTGACCTGAAATTTGGCCAGGGGTTAGAGGGCATATAGATCTAAAACTTTCATGGAGAACATCACCCCAAATTATGCCATTAACCCATTCAAATAATTGAGCAAAGTTAGGGTACCAAACCTGCACCTCTGCAGAAATTTCATTGAGCAGCAATGTTTGGATGGCTATAACTCTCTCTAGGAAACTCAGATTTAGGCGATTCTTAAACCGATGGAAACCTAAGACATAGTAGAACATTTCATATGAAGAAAGTTAGACCAAATTATGAACTTAACTTAATCAAATTATTGACCAAAGTTGGATCAAAATCTGCCAGAACCCAAAAGTGCAGTATGAACAGTGCACGTGAACAGTAAACTTATTTTGGCCATAACTTGAGCTACAAAACTCCGATTGAGGTGATCCAAAAATGAGAATACACTTAAGACAATAAGGAACATTTTCTATGAAGGAAGTTTTGTCAAATTCCAACAGTAGATCGATCAATGGAATAGTGCAACTTCGGAGCACAAAACCGAAAATTGGCAATTTTGCCAAAATGACCTATGCTTTGAAAAAGTGACCAAAACCAACAAGTTTAATGAACAAAATGTGGTATGTGGGTGAAGTTGGAGTTCCCATACCTATTAATCCTTAGAAAGTCAATTATTTGACTTAAATAGTGCAGTGAATAGTAACCCGAAACACAAAATTTCGATAACGTCGAATTTAACACGTTAGAAATAGGTAAATGTGAAGTTAAAATTTATTTTGGGATTTATGTTAAGTTCTAGTACTGAAACATTGTAAAATTTTGTGTTTCAGTTGAAAAGAATATCGGGAAGGAACCCGAGGAAACGAGTCGAGGTTAAGGGACGACTCGCTTGAGGTTTGTGCACAATAAACCCTATTTAAGCATTTTATCCTTGAAAAATTGATTTATTACGCATTATGAATTTATGAACTTTTGTGTTGCCACCTTGTGATCAAATTGTAACTTTGGAAATGGATTTGATTTTTGTATGCAATATTTGAATGAAATGTTTGAAACGAATTTTTGATTCACACTTAGCATGACAGTTACTTATTATTCCTCCTCCATTTATGGGGTTGAGATCGTTTATTTTCCTCCCTCTCTGGCTTGCTAGTTGAGGTTGTAGATCGGATGAGTACTCATTAGCTAGCTAGCCACCTCCCTCATTGGTTTCGATTAATGGGGTTGAGATTACTTAGTCCTGGTGTACAACACGGCATTGATCGGAAATTTTGTGTCATGGCTTAAGTTGTGTACGACTTTGGCAACACTGTGTTTATGCAATTGTTTGACTAAACTGTTGTTTAATATATTATTTGACAAAATGAGTTGTTATGAGCTTTGATATTTGCGAAATGTGATTGTGAAGTATTCAAATTATGTTTCATCAATAAATGATTTATGTATCGCATTTTAAATCTTTATTGTGCACCACTGAGTATGTTTATACTCAGCGATAGTTTAATTTACTGTCGCAGATAAAAGCAAGGAGAAAGCAGCAGAGTGAGCTGCGAGATTGACAATATCTTTTTGATCCCTTTTTGTACGGGTATTGTTTTATACCCTTATGGTTATTTTGATGTAAATACTGTAATGTCATAAGTATCAATGTAAATTGAGCAGTTGTAAATAAACTATAATAATATTATTTTAGATTTTCTTCTGTAAATTTGATATTTGTACATATGGATTTTCTGCCTTATGTTTTGTGAATGGAATTATTGAACATACTGAGTTGACAAATTTGACTTGGATTGTGAAACTGTTTTGAAATGGATTGGCTTGAGTTGAATTGTGAATTATTGGAGGTTGGGAGTTGTAAAATAGTTTTGGAAGTGCTTTTTACAGGTATTTGAAGAACTGGTTTCTCAAAATACAGAGGGAACTCTGTCAAAATTTTTATAAAATTTGCGACAAAATTTGAATGGACAAAAATTTTCACTAGTATTTAAACTCTGAATATATGGTTTTTAATTCTTATCAAAATGCTCACCACTTCCAAAATGTAAGAAAATTGTTTTAAAATCCCTTGTAGGGTACTTAATGAGTTATCGGTAGGTGAAGTTCGGTAGTTCATTAAGTATTCTACGGGAGCATGTTATGCCTTACTGAGGGGTAAGGTGTGACAACAACAACAACAATACTCCCCTTATTCATAAATAATAGCTATATTTGGAGTTTTTACAGTAATTAAGAAAACGATTGAATAACCTCATTTTCATAAAAAAAAATAATAATAATTTACTTAATTGTCATTTCGTGGAAATCTAAAGAAATGAATATCAACGTGACAAACAACTGGTTTAATTAAGAATGAGGTGATAATATTAATTCTAGAAAATTGTATAAATATTTATCATATTTTATAGAGATAAATGATAAGATTAGAAAAAAATAATAATTAATTCTCCTTGGTCTTTTACATCTGGCAGATAATTTTAGATAAAATAAAAAGCCAAATGTGACTATTATTTATATACAGATGGAGTAATAGTAATAAAAAGGTTATTGATGGCTATTAATATAAAAAAAAAAATAACTATTAGTTTGTAATCTCATAATCAATTATCATATAATTTAGTCATTCTTAAATTATTTCATATCTTTAATGTAACAACCCAAACCAGGGACGATTACTAGCGCTAGGAATCAAGTCAACTTAAGGCCGTCGGAACCCGTAGCAAGCCTGAAACCTGTGAAACATATATACATTCCTACATCTCACCATCTTAACATATATTAAACCATTACACCTTGATTTTTTATCCATAAATAAACATTTATAACATAGTAATGGTTCATAATTTAAATCTTAACATACATAAGATTCAAAGTGTAATAGTTCAACATGCATAACCTCAAAAGGGTTTACACAATATAAACATCATTATACAACAATCATTACATTTTTTCTTAAATCACCAATACAGTACTATCCATTTATAAGTTACAAGTCCATCTACCTATAATCATACATAAAGAAGGGCTAAGACAATCCCTGAAACTCTCTCTTTGAAGAACTCTTCTAGTCCTGCAACTTTGCACCTAGGGGTTAGGGGAATGGGGTAAGCATATGCAAGCTTAGTAAGTAAACTAACCATCATTAATTGTAGCATTCATTCAGACATGTGTAATGCATCATTCACATGGAAGTAAACTAACCATCATTAATTGTAGCATTCATTCAGACATGTGTAATGCATCATTCACATGGATTTTCACATCACAAACATTTCACATAAAATGGACATTATCACCAATAACTCTCCAAACTTTTCTTTTAAACATGACCTGTGTCATGTACCCAGGGCAACTATCAGATCTCCCTTGAAGGGCAATGTCAAGATCTCCCCTTAGTATTTATTTATGGATCCATAACATATGTAACATTACATAACATAACATGGGGGGAGTAATGGGTCATCCAATAACCATCAATACATCAATAGCAATTTATGCAATTATGCAATATCTTCATGTTCTAGATATATACATCTTAAATATATATGACATGATGCATAAGGATGCTCATTAATTACCTATAAATGGTTTTATTTTATTAAGGTTAGAGTTACTCACCTCTTGTAGCCTATCAACCTCCTTACTTGAACGGGAGCTATCCTTGGATCCTTACCCTTCCGAATCCCCCAAGCCCGATCCTATAAAATCAAACCCTAGAGTGTTATACAAGGCTCTAAAACTCTATACATAAACATCCTATTCTAGGCCCTTAGGATCCATGAAATTAGGTTTTAAAACTTTGAAATCAAAGGAGAAAATAAGTGGGCAGAACCAAGTTCGACTACTGGAGCCTTGGATTTCGACTGTCGAACCTTGAAACGTTAGGTGCCCATTTTGGGCAATAGCCACTGTGATTGCCGAAGTCTGGGACTTTAGCTATTGAACCTGGAAATTTCTAGATTTTCTTAGAAAATGCAAGTTTCGGCTATCAAACTTTTGGCTTTCGGCAACCGAACTTGGGAATTTCTAAAATTTCTAAGTCAAAAACCTGCAGATCCCTTCTTACATTAATATCTAAACTTATTTCAAAGTTTCAAAACATAACTCCATCACATATATACATCTCTAGGGCTTAAAACAACTAGAAAACATGCTTAATACCCACATACATTTATCAATACTCAAATCTTAGATTTTTCCCAAACCTAACATATATAGCATAAACTTTCAAAAAACTGAACTTGAAACAACTTTTCATGGAATTAAAGCTTTAAAAACCTAATTTCTCATCAACTCTCTTAGATCTATCTGTTAGATCAAGAAAAAAAGAATTTTACCTTCTTTCTTGGAGCTTGGAGGCAGGAGAATCAAAACTTCCAAACTGAAATCTACTCTTTCACACTTCTAAATGGAAAGAATCTACCTCTAGATCTTCAAAACCCAAAGGAATCCCTTCAAAGAACTCCTTGCATGCCTCAATAGTTGAGAGAGAGAGGAAAGAAGAAAATCCTAAGTGTTTTGAGTAGGAATTGAACTGAGTTTCCTTTTATACCTTCTTTATCGAGGGACTTCCGGCTGCCGAAAATTGAACTTTCGGTTGCCGGAGTTAGTTCTGCCCAAATGGACAATTGAACTATAAAAAGGACTTCGGCTGCTGAAAGTCTGTCATTCGGCTGCCGAAACTCCTTTTGCCCAAAACAACCACTTTAAAACTTTTAAAGAATAAAACTCTTAAAATATTTTTTTATTCTTAAATACATTTTGAATACACATACATGAACCTATTTTTACATCTTATCGCCACTCCCTTGTTAGTCAAGTCTCACTCTTCACCATAATATTCTATCAAAGACAAATATTCTGACATCAAAAATGAGGGGTGTTATATTTAATAAATATTTTTATTATATTATTATATTTTTCATTATTTTTATTGTGAAATCTTTGTTAAAAAATTTTAGAAACAAAAGTAAAATCTACATAAAAAGTTATAAAAATAAAATATAGAGATTTGACTTATTTATAATTAGTATGTATTGCTTTTTATGTTAATATTATTTTTATTTCACTTTCCTAATATTAATTAATACTTATTATTATTATTATTATTATTATTATTATTATTATTATTATTATTATTATAGTCAACTTATGGACATTGAATTAAAATGACCAAGTAATTGAGAAATATTTTACTATTATAAAAATTAAATTTAAATGTTTTTGCTATCTTTTTTGAATTAAATAATATTTAATTATAAAATTAAATTTTTATTTAAATGGTATCTTTTTTTTTATCTATATATAGTACATCATATGAAACATTTTATATACATTAAGCACTCTTCTCTCACTAAGTATTTTTATTTTACCTAAGTGCTCTCAAATTTTTTTTATTTGCTCTATTTTTTTATTATTTTCTTTTAAAATTATTAGTTTTCATTCTCAAATTTATTTATTTAAATATATTTAATTAATATTTATTTTATTATTAAATTTTTTATAAATTTCTTATTTAATATTTCTTAAACTTTTTAACATTTTATTTCATTATAATTATATAGCTAATATTTTAATTATTAATTGTCAATAGCATTATTTTCAAATTTTAATTAAGTATCTAAATTTTTAATTAAATATCTAAATATCTAAATTTCAAATATATATTGCAAATATAATTACATAAAAAATTTAACTACATGTAAAAATGATGAAAAAAATTAAAGTTATAATATCAAAATTTTGGAGTCTGCATTTTGAAAAATAGTTTATATTTTTAATATTTATTATATTAATAGAAAATGATAATATTTTAAAATTTTTATTTTATGAAATGTATTTATTTTATATTAAAAATGTATGTAGAATGATAATTATTTTTGTGAAAAAATTATTTTCTAAAAAATATATCAGATTAATAAAAAAATTTCATTTTACAAAAATTTGAAGATATAGTATTTTTAAAAAATGATATAATAAAATGTTATTTTTAATTAATAATAATAATGTGATATATTTTCATTATTATTAAAATTAAATAGTTTAATTCATTATTGGTATTTTAATATATATTTTTTATTATATTAATAACAAAAAAAATTATATTTATATATTTTTAAAATAATATTATTTTCCCATTAATCTAAAATATTTTCTGGAATCTTATAAAAATAAATATCGATTTATATAAATTATGAGATAAAATATAAAAATTTCATGAAATTAAAAATTTTTTTTTGAATAAAGTAATTTTATTACATTTTAAACAAAGTAATCATAGAAACTACTATTAATATATGTATAAAAAAAATAAATAGGTATTTTAATTAATTATACCATAAATTAATTATTATAACAGGTAAAAATTTATTCAAATAAAATTAAATAAAGAAGAAAGTTTTGTTGAAAATTAATTTAATAATAATAATTTATCCGTGAAATAAATAAAATCTAAAATTTTAAAACTTTTAAATTAGGCCGATTCCAATTCAAAACCGCTAGTTACACTACTGATTGAAAGAACAAAGAACCACAACCAACCCCTTAAACCGATTACAGCCTAATTCAAGGACTGGAACCATTAGTCCAATTTAGTCTCACATTTAACCTAAGTCAATCTCAGTTTGGTTTACGATCTAAACCAATACTATCTTATATGTAAATTTTATAAAAAAAAAAAAAAAAAAAATCTTGTGACACTCTTAACTTTTAAAATGTCTCATGACACTCTTTAATTACTGTAAAATAAAATTAAAAGTATCCTAAAGATCCTTAAATTAAAGGGTGTAAACTCTAATTGCACTGACATAATAATATACTAATTAAGATCGGAAAAATATTTTAATTTCAATTTATAAGAGTTAAGATATATTATAGGATGTTTGAAAATTTGAAAAATTTAAAGTATCATAAATTTTTTTTTAATAAAGTTCAGAGGTAATCTTATGTATTCTGCTAATTAATTTATGATTAATCATACCATTATAACGATATATGCAAGCTTAAAAAATAAGGTCAATCTCAAAAGAATAAAAAGCTAGAAAAAGTGTTTAGAAATGGCAGATCAAAATTCTTTGAAATTATATATAATATTGATTTTCTTATATTGTTTTGATTTTCTAGGGAAAAGAAATATTTGGATTGGAGGTAGATGGGATGAGGGTATTCATTAATATATATATATATATATATATATATATATATATATAAGACTATAAAATAATTTACATGCATTCCACTCTGATCATTTTTTGCTCTATGCTGGTATCCAATGAAACTAGCAAATTCTAACTCCACCCTGTTTTTGTTGTCATTAGAGCTGATATATTTTCACTCAATTTTAAATTTAACGATTTAGTTTTTTCCTTTAATTGTAATTAATTTTTATCAAATAAATTAATTTTTTTTCCATTTTGTAAAAAAATTCAAGAAAAATTTTTTATAAAAACAAAATTAATAAAAAAAATAAATTTTAATAATTTTAGCAATTATCAAATGAGATAAATACAAAAATCAAATCGTTCAATTTCTAAAATATAGAGATTGAGTTGTGATATTAGTCCAAATTTAAGGATTAAATAGTAAATTTTTCTTAATTGAATTAAAGGGTATATTTATCTCTTCACTCAAACTAACAATAATATTGAATAGAATGACCTTTAATTTTAACGAAGCATAAATAAAAGATTAAATTATTTATAAAATATAAAAATCAAATCATAATATCAATCAAAATTGAGAGACCAAATAATAAATTACCAAATTACTTAACCGGTAAAAGACAGCAGACGCCACTTTTACCATTTACCAATTACAACCCTACGACTTCTACCTCCCTTTTGTTCTTAAACCAAAGGAAATAAATATGGGATTTTCTCCCTAATGTTGGAGTCTCGTTTCTTCTTATTATTGAGATTTTATTTGTTTATTTATTTTAATATTTAAATGGATTAATTGATAATTTGAAATACAGCGTAAGTCATTTATTTTTTTTTTGTTTGAAACTCAAATATAGGTAATGCTCTTTTAATAGTACAGCCTATTCTTTAATTAACATTTGGTGGTTTAATATATTCTATGGCCACACAGATAATAAATTTTTAAAAAGGACAATATTACAGAAGTTTTCTTTGATTTTCTAGAATCAAGATAAATCAAGCTATGAATAAAATATTTTAATTATCTATATTTATATTTTTTTCTATTATGAAAATATTATAATGTACTCAATTTATTATTCTTATTAATAAATTATCAAACTTTATCTAAAAAAATAAGTCTAATAATCTTTGCCTTGCAGCCTTTAGATCATGTTAATAGCAAATATTATTGAAATGTCATAGGGATGGCAATTATTTTTAATCTTGATACGATGCGCTTTATACCCGGATCAATGTTTTTAGCGTCATTTTGCTTTCAATATTGCACGGGTGAAAAAGTCTCCTAATTTTGAATTTCAAAATTCACTTGAAAATAATATATTATTATTTTTATTAAAAATAATTTATTTTTATGTATTTAAATATTATAATTTTAACAAAAAATTATATATTATTAAGATTATGTTTTAAACTTATATTTCTAATAACTTATTTTTTAATATATAAATTTATATTATTTAATAATAAATTAAAATTAAAAAAAAAAATACCTGCAAGGAAATCTGTCCTGCCCACACCATGGTGAGCAATTTTTCATCATAACCCCTAATCCTTCACGGGATGAGGACAGGAAAGTGATCTCCTCCCTCTTTGCTCCATTCAAATCAACTCAACTCAAATCAATTAAATCTTTATCTAAAAATTTTGGAGTCGATTATATAGATTCTCTTTCTTCACTCTAAACGATATTGGGTTAAATTCTAGGAAATGTGTAATGTTTCTAGGTCATGTTGTACTACTCTCCTCCAAGTCAGTTTAGGTTTACCCCTTCTTTTCTTTTTATCCTCTACCCTAAGCTCTCCTTGTCTAACTAAAACCTCAGTATGTTTACGTTTCACATGACCAAACCACCTCAATCTCCCCAGTTTGCTCTATTGACATCCCTAAAACAATACAATATTAATAAATCGACAAATTAGCAGGTACAGAGTACATCAGAAGTAGGCCTAATAGGAACGCTATGTGGAGTCATGGATCGATGGATTATACATATTTGGATCGTTAGCAGATATCAACAGGGTAATATAGTGGAGTTTTTTTGAGTAAAGACGAATATATTTACTGAATTCTTAATATTTTCTTAAAAATTTTAGCCAATTAAAATGTAATTTAAATTTTAAAATTTAAGTAATAGAGTGCAACTTAAATAAGAAAACTTTAAATAAAAGCAAACTTATTCTAATTGAATAAACTTTATAGAAAAAAAAATTTTTAAGGTAACTAAATATTACAAATCACTGGCTAACTTTCTATTTAAATAGAATCGCCGCATGAAAGAGAAAATTTTGAACGAGAAAATTTTGATCGTTCAATTTTACTTTTTGATAAGCAAAACGTATCATGTTTTGAAACATCAATCGAAATAAATTATTAGAGACTCTCGATATATGTACATTCTCGTTCACAGAATTATGAGTCCCATACTCTTAAATTTAGAAAATAATTAGTTTTTTTTTGTACGTAATTAGTACACTATCTTTTAATACATCTGCCACACCCTATAATTTGCCCACTATGCCACCCCCTAGAAAAGTATTTTACAGATTTTTAGTTTTTACAAGATAAGCACAGATAATCCATTAATTATAAAAATGAGCAATAGCATTACTATTTAATCTACCCAATATTTGATTGAGCGTTATCCAACATTCCTGAAAAGAATTTGAAAAACAAAATCAACAAAAATGTAATCCATTATATATCAATCGACTGAGGGAATTTTCCTGTCTTTCAGAGAGTAACCCATTACATTCCCTCCAAATTTGTAACTGCTCTAAAAAAATTAGTCGAGAGGGATCAAAAGAAACTTATTTATCCCCTTTACTATTGAAAGAAGAGCATGCCACAATGCCGTAACAACCATTTTTAAAGATTTTAGCATCAATTCTTATGTGAATTCATAGAATAACAACACTTGAACTGGGTGTCACTGACTCAAAATTTACGATGAGATAAGACAATTGAGAAGAGAATGATTATGGATTTGTATTTAAATTTTTTTAAAATGAAGACAGAAACCTTTTCCTGTAATTTTTCTTCAAATTGCTCTGATTAAAACTCAAACTCATTAAAGACATTTTAATACCACTAAACTGTTACTCATTCCTTGTCGCTCATGTGAGCGTTAATAAGAATGAGTTCTACTACTTTATTGATCACACTTCTAAAAACACTTTAGAAGAATGCATATATATTTCAAGGACCTACTATAGACTAGCACTTCCATATGACTGTTGTTTTGACCATTAACAAGCGGGGAAGCCCAAAAGCAAATGCACAGACATATATTGGTGATGTAACACTAGCCCTACCCTTTCCCCAGGGGCAAACGAGCCTCAAAGACAACAAACATAGCAATTCCTCACCCTGCTTCATAATTCACTTTAAATAGCAATTCAATTCTCAAGATAGCATACCTCTATGAAGTATCAATGCATAATTTAGCAACTGAAATGTAGTGTAATTCTACTTCACACGACAGTCAAATTTCAGCAGCATCTGCTGATAATATCATCAGCCCATGATGGTAAACTAAGCATTTCTCTTTGATTTTCTCATGCACATAAAATTAGCTACATCCAGATATGCAAGAAAGTTAACAAGGATCCATACAGTATAGAACATTCAGTTCTACACTTGCGATCACTTCCTTTTTGTTTTGAAGTGCTCTCCACCTATACACTAATTGGTATTGAAATCTGATACAAACTGAAATGTACATGATTAGCGACCTCGGCCACGTCCACGGCCACGTCCTCGCCCCCGACCACGTCCCAAAGGCTTCCCTGAATTCATGATTGGTAAATAAGAATAATGAGCTAAAAATACACCATAATTACATATCAAATAATATGATGGAAAGGTAAAAACAGATGAGTATACAATACCAGCAGTTGCCTTCTTGGGCTTAACCCTTGGTGTTTCTTCCACAAGTAGAGTTTCCAAGTTCAAGCTATCAGGAAGGATATAGTAGCGGATGTTGTTTCCTCTCACGCTTAAATGATCAAGAGTAACTGGATTTTTACCCTTCAATGTCAATTTCACTGTCCTCAAGTGTGTATTCATACTGACATCGACACCTACAAGATTTCAGTAAAACCACCACTTGAAAAACCATTTTCATACAACCACACATTTTCTTAGTAATTCAAGGAAAACCAATGGTAAGAAAATATCATAACAAGGGAAACAAGGGAACTAAATTTATCATATGAGAAAAATGAGGTTCAATACAAAATGTGCTATGCAATACAGTTCACATGTCTACATCCTAAATTACTTATCATTCCTGTTGCAACCCACGCTTTACTAACCCTATTATTGTCAACAAAAGATACCCTTCTGAATCACTTATAAAGGTGAAAATGAATGATTTGGCAGGATAAGACAAAGAAAGATCATGTGGGGTATGATAATGAAAAGTTTACAGTGGCATGACCAATATTCAGAGGGCAATCCACACAGCTTGGATGCACAGTATTAAAAATAAATGGATAAAAGACATGGGGAATGTTGAGGCACAGTCATTATAAAAATGGAGAATGCTTTTACATTTTCCCAAACTTCTTACTGGGTCATCTTACACAAAGTGATTTTTTTGGGAGACCCGGCTTAACAGTGGCTATTGAATTAAATATTCAGAATAACAAAAATGTAGGACAAGAACTTAACAAATTCCTTAAGCCAAGCTCAGGTACATATTTCTTTTCTCAACATGGATATAGGCAGATATTCAACTTTGAAGTTTGAACGTTGCACAAGATTTATTAGCTTTGAAAGTGTTTTAAATTTTAAAATATAAGTAGTAAACTGGTACTTAAATGGGAAAACTTTAAGTAAAAGGAAACCTGTTATAATTAAATAAACTTTGTGGATAAAGACATAGAGTTTTAAGATAACTAAATACCATAAATCACCAACTAATTTCCTATTTAAATAGAATCAGCGTATCAAATAGATAAAATTTAGATTGGCCATTTTGACACTTTGGTACATGAACTGTGCGTTCTTGAATGCCATTTGTAGGGGGGCAACTATTTACCTAACCGTTCCACAGAAAAATGAAGGACCAGTCCGTTGGTCATCTTCCCCATAGGAAAATTTAAAAATAATAAAAATAAAAGCAAAACAGGAGTATGCAACAACTAAAACAAAACCAACAGGAAAACTTGGTGACTGTAATATTTCTGGCAATTAATTAAAAAAAATTGCTAAACTGGTGCATCTTGGAAAGAAAATTAGACTTGAGCCCAATTCCGAGAACACCACCATAATCTCTTCCAAATAATCTTGCCCTCATAATGCATCAAAGGTACTTCTCAAACAATAATCTATCACAAACCTTAGCAAACAAAAAGTTACAAATCACTCATTCATACCACCAAATTCCCAGCACAAGTGTTCCTAATTCCTATTAAGAGCTACATAATCCATTGAAACAAACAAAATCCAATTAAACACAAAACAGAGAATATTGCATCCAGAAAATTCATAGTTGTCTACAACATTAAAATTATATTTTCAAAAGAAAAAAGGGAAATTAGGTAGAGGAACCTGTGATAGTGCCATGAACAATACTACCGTTTTTGAGCTCAATCGATATTGTCTCGTTGTTTAATTTCATCAAAAACCTAAACATTTGCATTCAAAATACAGAGAGACCATCAAGTTCAAATTTCTGTAAGCGTAACACCATATTTTAGATTTTCTTCTCCAAAAATATTGAAAAATTAAAAACAGAGTAATATTACCTGACGAGCTTCATCTTGAGCACAGAGATGGAGAGAGCTCTCGGTGGAATCGGTTGGTACACAGAGATTGAGACGGTTTTGCTTAAACCCTATGCGTTCGGGTATTTATTGCTAAGTTATGGGCTGACCCACTATAAGAGGACCGGGTCATTGGATATGTATTTGTGAGTTATGGGCAGACCCGATTACAAGAGGACCGGGTTTATGACCGCTTCTCCAATTCCGTGTAATTCAACGGTGATAGAAATTCTAATTTATTTGACTAAATAAATTTAAATATTTATGTTAATTATTAATTATATTTAAAATTTAATTTTTATCTAAAATTAAAAATTCAATTTAAAATTTTTAATTTTTTACACTTAAATTGTCATTTTATATGTCATATTGCATTTTTCAATTTTTTTATTTTATTAATTTGTTTTTTTCCTTCTCTCTCTTTTTCGATGTTTAATTTTAAAAATTATTATTAAATTATATAACTCTCACTCCATCTTTCTATTTTTTAATTTTAAAAATTATAATTAAATTATATAAAATTAAAAATTTTGGACTCAACAATCAATGTAAAGGCATAAATTTATTTGGCTGTTTGTCACGACCCAACCTATGGGCCGGACTGGCACTAGGACCTAGGCCAGCCTAAAACCCCCGAAGCCCGTAGTAAGCCTAACTATTCACTTAACCCAACTCTAAGGCCCATTTGGGCTCAATTTCAATAAATCAATCAGACAGAGTCCGGCCATAAAATGGACCTTTCAACGGGGAGTTTTTGACTCACCCGACCTGTAAATACAATAAATACTCAATTGGGGAGCTCAGCTCACCCTCCACATACTCATCAGCATAAAAATAAATGGGAGCTCAGCTCCCTCATCCAATCCATCAAATATGTATAGAATATTAAGTTTACAGGTCTAAAATAATAATTTAGTTTACAGACCCATATCAAATAAACATTTCTAACACATGCGGAAATTCTAAAATTTAACAAGTTTATACAAACGTTAATAATCGACCTGCGAGGAAGAAAGCAGGTTAATCTCAAAAATATCCTCCTGTGGCCTGAAAAAATATTGAACAGGAGTGAGCGTTCGACTCAGAGAATAAAATATCAATTTTAACCATAATCTCTATAACTATCTAAAACTAATGCACCCTGTAGAGTGAAATACAACCTCAACAACATTTTTACATCATAACATCCAAAAGGTAATTTGGAGCACTCACACACCCAGTGATATCAATCATAATATATGGGAACTGATCCCCTATACAGCTCTCTTAAATCCAACCTGGTGCCAGCAAAGAACTCAAGCCGGACTTTCGCTTAATAAACCAAAACGGGGGTTCCAGCGAAGAACTCAAGCCGTGACTACCCCCTGAAGGATCGGGTCCCAGCGAAGATCTCAAGCCGTGACTACCCGTCCTATCCATAGTCCACACCACATCACACGCACGCCAACGCACGCACATTGCTCCAAATTACCACAGCAACATACATGGCACTTTCACAATTATGAATGCAACATAAATCGTGCCTAAAGTTTATCTACATAGATATATGCATATAAGTGATGCATGGGCATGTTTAAACATATAATAATAGTGAAATTATAATTAAAATTAATATTTTACTCACAGACTTGACAACGGTCACTGGGGCGACTGGGCGGAGGAAGAAGGCTGTCCCAGCTCACCTGACAATTACATTACAATTATTTAACACAATTGACTCAATACAAATCATGAAAAAACCAAATACGTCCTAAGTCGTGCCGAAAATCCGGCAGAGTCTCCCCTATACCTAGGACCTACCCAACCTGCAAAAGGGCTCAAAACACACTTCTATATTCACAATCCATATATCCACAACTCAATCACATCACACAACCCCTTCTGGGCCCATCAAATCAGTCATCCATCACAATATGTAAAATTTCAATTTAGTCCTTATAATTGATCATTTTTCCAAAAACTACCCAAAAGAGCTCTAAAAATTCTAAAACTTTGCCCCGCGGTCCTTAGCAATATTACTAGGCTATTGCAAAAAGAATCATAATTTTTTGAGCTACCACGAATATTTTATGAATTTTTAATCCTATTTAAGCACTAGAAAATTATGAAAAAGCAAGGTTCGGGTTTACCTTTGCCGATTCCGACTTTGGGAACGCGCTCGGGACGTCTGACAATGGGGGGTTAGCCAAAACCTAGGTCCAATTCGGAGACTTTTCCGGTAACGGGTTTGTTTGGCTGGAAATTCATAGACCTGGTCAACTGTTGAATTTCCACGAATTGAGGATACCTACATGAAGCCCACAACACGGGGGTTAGTACATAAATTTTTTAGAATTTTCTAAGCTCATTTAATGCTCGGAAAAATACTGCGAAGTTCCGTGGGACCCATCGAAAAACGGTGTTGGAAAAATTCGAAATTTATGTCGTCGCGAAGCTCTCGACAAGTGGAGCGCTCTGGTACTCTCGGTTTTCTCGTGGGATTCACGGTTTGCGAGAAATCTAGCCCGAAAGTCAAAATGGGCTAAAACTTCCCGGGCAAAAATTGGACAAACTGCTTATTGGATTTCGGTGTTCTTAGTGTCTATGGAAAGCTCTCGACGAGTAGATGATTTTAGACACAAGACCCGGTCCGATTGGTGGCCGGATCGGCTGGATTTTGGCCGGGAAAGTGAACGGTCGCATACGCTCGCTGCCGCTCGAGCCGCTTTCCGGCGTTCCAGCGCGCCGCCGTGGGGAGGGTGAGGCGCACGCCGAGGTGAGGAGGCAGGCGAGGTGGCGGTGCGGCAAGGGGAGGAGGGAGGAGAGAGAAAAGAGAGAGAGAAGGGGAGGAGGTCGGACGCGCGCGGGGAAGGGAAGAAGAAAAAGAAAAGGCCGGTCTGGTCCGATCCGGTTCGATTCGATTCATGATACAAAATTTTAAATTTTTACTCTGCCTCGGGACCGAAAACGAGGTCCAAAAATTCCGAAAAAATTTCAGAAAACTCAGAAAAATTCGTAGACTCCAAATATATTTTTAGTTTTTCCACGTGGTCTTTAAATTAATTTTTAAAAATCATCAAAGTTTATATTTTCGGAAAATCGAACCCGATTTTTAAAATCCAAAAAATCTCAAAAAAATTCCTAAAATTTAAATAAAATTAAAATACCAAAAATGCTCATAAAATAATAAAATTTAAAATTTTGGGGTGTTACATTCTTTCCCCCTTACAGAAAATTCGTCCTCAAATTTTACACAAGGCAGAATAAAGCACATGATTATACATTGAACAGATAAGGGTACTTGCTACGCATGTCCCGTTCTGACTCCCAAGTGCACTCTTCCACTGACTGGCTCCTCCACAAAACCTTAACCATAGGAATCTGTTTTGATCTTAGCTGTCTCACTTGATAGTCCACTATGGCTACAGGTTACTCCTCAAATGTCAAATTCTCTTTTAGCTCTATTACATCTGGCTGTAGTACATGAGAAGGATCTGGAATGTATTTCCTGAGCATGGAGATGTGAAATACGGGATGAACGTGAGAAAGGTTGGGTGGTAGCTCCAACCGGTAGGCAACTGCTCCAACTCTATCCGTAACCTCAAAAGGTCCGATATACCGAGGTGCCAACTTGCCCTTCTTTCCAAATCTCATGACTCCCTTCATCGGAGAAACCTTCAGGAATACATAGTCGCCTACTGCAAACTCCACATCCCTCCGTCTGGGGTCTGCATAACTCTTCTGCCTACTGAAAGCTGTTTTCAATCGTTCCCTGATTAAAGGAACTACCTCTAAAGTGTACTGCACTAGGTCTACATCATGCACCTTCGCTTCTCCCATTTCTGTCCAACACAGAGGAAACCTACACTTTCTTCCATATAGTGCCTCATAGGGTGCCATCCCTATGCTGGAATGGTAACTGTTGTTGTAGGCAAACTCCACCAAAGCTAGCTGATCATCCCATTGACCTCCAAAATCCAAAACACTCATGCGAAGCATGTCTTCCAGTGTTTGGATTGTCCTTTTGGACTGTCCGTCTGTCTGAGGGTGGAAGGCCATACTGAAGTTCAACTGTGTGCCAAGTGCCTCCTGTAACTTTCTCCAAAACCGAGAAGTGAACTGGGGCCCTCTGTCAGATATTATGGAAGCTGGAACTCCATGCAATCTGACTATTTCTCGAATGTAGAGTCGGGCGTACTGTGCCACCGAATACGTAGTCTTCACAGGCAAAAAGTGAGCTGATTTGGTTAGATGGTCCACAATTACCCATATCGAATCATATCCTCACGTGGTACGAGGCAACCCAGTCACAAAATCCATAGTGATCATTTCCCACTTCCATTCTGGGATAGGGAGCTCTTGCAGCTTCCCTGACGGTCTCTGGTGTTCAAACTTCACCTTCTGACAAGTCAAGCACTTGGACACAAAGTCTGCTATGTCTCTCTTCATGCCATTCCACCAGTAGCTATCTTTCACATCATGGTACATCTTGGTGGAACCTGGGTGGACATTGTACAGGGTATAGTGTGCCTCTTGCATGATTTCATTTCTGAGATTGTCCACATCGGGCACACATATCCTAGAACCATGCACTAGGGCGCCATCATTAGCAAATCCAAACTCACCACCTTCACCTTGCTGTACTCTTTCTATGATCTTCATCAATTGTTGGTCTCTGTGCTGGGAAACTCTAACTCTGTCCCGCAAGTCTGGCCTCACTGAAAAATGAGCCAACAATACCCCCTCATCTGAAAGATCTAGGATTAAACCTTGATCCATTAACTCATGTACTTCTCGAATCAACGGTCTTTTCCCTGTTGAAATGTGCGCCAAACTGCCAGAAGATTTTCTGCTCAATGCATCTGCCACTACATTGGCCTTCCCAGGGTGGTACTGGATAGTGCAATCATAGTCTTTCAGAAGCTCCATCCATCTCCTCTGTCTCAAATTTAAATCCCTCTGTTGGAAGATGTACTTCAAACTCTTGTGGTCGGTGTATATCTCGCACACTTCACCATACAGGTAGTGTCTCCAGATTTTTAGTGCAAAGATTACAGCCGCCATTTCCAAATCATGGGTGGGGTAGTTCTGCTCATGCCTCTTCAGCTGTCTTGAAGCATAAGCCACTACTTTTCCATTCTGCATCAAAACACACCCTAGGCCAACTCTGGAGGCGTCACAGTACACGGTATATCCTTCACCACTCATAGGTAGTGTCAACACAGGGGCGGTGGTTAGACACTCCTTAAGCTTCTGGAAACTCCTCTCACAGTCATCTGTCCAAATGAATGGAACATTCTTCTGAGTTAATTTAGTTAGGGGAGCCACTATCCTGGAAAAATCTTGCACAAAACGCCTATGGTAGCCAGCTAAGCCCAGAAAACTTCGCACCTCGTTGGATCATTGTAGGCCTAAGCCAATCGATTCTGACTTCAATTTTCTTGGGATCCACTTGAATGCCATCACTAGAAACCACGTGTCCCAAGAATGAGATGCTTTCTAGCCAAAATTCACATTTTGAAAATTTGGCATATAGCTGGTGCTCCCTCAACGTCTGCAACACCATCCTCAAGTGCCACACGTGTTCTTCCTCGGTCCGAGAGTATACCAAAATGTCATCTATGAATACGATGACAAAACGGTCCAAAAATGGCTTGAACACCCGGTTCATCAAGTCCATGAAGGCTGCTGGTGCATTAGTGAGTCCAAAAGACATCACCAAGAACTCATAATGACCGTATCTTGTCCTGAATGCCGTTTTGGACACGTCCTGATTCCTGATTCTCAACTGATGGTAGCCTGATCGCAGGTCTATCTTGAAAAAGAATCTAGCCCCTTGGAGCTGATCAAACAGATCGTCGATCCGAGGAAGTGGATACTTGTTCTTCACAGTCACCTTGTTCAGCTGTCTATAGTCAATGCACAACCTCAATGACCCATCCTTCTTTCTCACAAATAGAACAGGAGCACCCCAGGGTGAAGTGCTCGGACGTATGAAACCTTTGTCCAACAGCTCCTGTAGTTGCTCCTTTAACTCTTTTAATTCTGCTGGGGCCATCCTGTAAGGTGGCATGGATATGGGGTTTGTACCCGGAACAACATCAATGCAGAACTCTATTCCCCTTTCTGGTGGCAACCCTGGAAGCTCTTCAGGGAAGACATCCATGAATTCTCTGACAACAGGAACATTTTCCATGTTGACACCTTCTACAGATGTATCTCTCACCAATGCCAAATACCCTTGGCATCCATGCCTCAACATTTTTCTAGCACTAATTGCTGACACCAAGTTATATGGAGCCACGCTTTTGTCACCATCAAAGCTAAACTCATCCACACCAGGTATGTGGAAATGCACCTTTTTGTTCCTGCAGTCTAAAGTGGCATACTGAGTTGCCAACCAATCCATCCCCAAAATTACATCAAAATCCATTACTGGTAGAGGAACCAAGTCTACTGGGAGGATCTTTCCATCCACTACTACTGGGCTACCCGGAAAAACCATATCTACATCTATGTTGTCACTAAGTGGGGTAGCTACCGACAAAGGACATTCTAAGGTTGTAGGGTTTCTACCCAACCTCAAGGCAAACACAGGGGAGACAAATGAGTGCGTAGCACCCGGATCTATTAAAACACGAGCCTCATAGGAACAGACCAGAAGAATACCTGCCACAACTGCATTTGAAGCTTGAGCATCCTGGTGGGTCAGGGTGAAAACCCGAGCTTGACCCCTACCCTGAGTGGCAGAACCCTGATACTAACTTCTACCTCCTGATCTGCCTCCAAATCCATGTCCCCCTTGTCCTCGGCCCTGTTGGCCACTAAACTGACTGCCTGCCATGCTGGAAGCACCCGGATACAACTGGCGAGGAACATTTGCAACAGAACCCTATGACCCCATCTGTGGCTCACTGAACACAGGACATTCCCTAGCAAAGTGACTTGGTTGGCCACACCTGAAGCATACTTCTGAACCCATCAAACAAGGTCCTGAATGTCCTCTTCCACACTGTGCACAAGGTGCCAAGGAGGATCCTGAACCAGACCCAGAACTGCTGTACCCTGAACTGTGACCACTGTTGGATCCGTATCCTGGTCTGAACCCTCGAGGTTTGTGTCTAAAACCACTCTTTTTGTTCCTACTTTTTCCTTTGTAATTACTCTGGCCACCACTGTCTGGAGTACCCATTTGGGGAACATTGGTAGAACCCTCTGCTCTGTTTTTCTTTGCTCTTCCGCTGTCATTCACAGCATAGCTAATCTCAATCTGTCTGGCTCGATCAACCACCACATCAAAAGACTGATCAGACATCATGGCTAGGTTCGCATACCTTCTGTCAAGCCCCTTTAAGAATCTTTTCACCTTCATAGTTTCTGTAGCTACTGCTGTAGGGGCATATCTGTTCAATTCCAGAAATTCTGTAGCATATTCATCTACAGACCTGCCATTCTGTCTTAAGGCCTCAAAGGCCCACTGCTTTTGATCCCTGAAGCTTTCTGGCACAAACCGATTGATGAACAGTTCCACAAACTGAGTCCACGACAAACACTCCATCCGAGGTAATATGTAGTCATTCATCCATTGTCTAGGCATAGGCCCCATGACATGCTGCATACACTCTATGAGTCTTCTCGATCAATCGCAATTGCTCCTGCCGTCAGGAATCCAAAAACCGATACGCATCGTCTGACACATCATAAATACCAGGCACCAACTTCTTGAAATTTATAATCTGTTTGTAAGGTTCCCCTCTTGATGCGGTGGACTGCTGCTGTTGTGGAGGGTGGACCATATACTGCGCCATCATATCGATGGTCCTCTGCAAACCAGCTAGAGTAGCTGCCATGGAGTCCATGGGACTCTGTGCCATGAAAGACTGATCCTGAACTGTTGGCAGCTGCTCTTCTACTTGAGCTGCTCTTCTACTTGAGCAGCTCTAGGCCTCCTACCCCGCCTCCTCGGGGCAGGCCCCTCATCTTGTGCTGACACCTCGTCAGGCACATCTGGTTCTGGTGCAGTGGCAGCTCTCCTGCTTCTACGCATTTTCCTGAAATTCAACAGCATTAGCCCACAAAATTCAAAACTGCACATTACATAGCTCTATAGACTCATATTTACACACAATATATGAAGCAGAAACTAGAAGCAAAGATGACAATGCAAGACGAATGTGGACCCTATTTTTCCACATGTGACTCCTAGTAGACTCTTCCCAACACTTAGACAATTTTTCCCTAAGAATCTGGAGCTTAAGCTCTGATACCACATTTGTCACGACCCAACCTATGGGCCGACTCCAAGACTAGGACACAGGCCAGCCTAAAGCCCCCGAGGCCCGTAGTAAGCCTAATTATTCACTTAACCCAACTCTAAGGCCCATTTGGGCCCAATTTCAATAAATCAACCGGACAGAGTCCGGCCATAAAATGGACCTTTCAACGGGGAGTTTTTGACTCACCCGACCTGTAAACACAATAAATACTCAATTGGGGAGCTCAGCTCACCCTCCACATACTCATCAAAGATAAAATAAATGGGAGCTCAGCTCCCTCATCCAATCCATCAAACATGCATAGAATATTAAGTTTACAGGTCCAAAATAATAATTTAGTTTACAGACTCATATCAAATAAACATTTCTAACACATGCGAAAATTCTAAAATTTAACAAGTTTATACAAACGTTAATAATCGACCTGCTAGGAAAAAAGCAGGTTAATCTAAAAAATATCCTCCTGTGGCCTGAAAAAATATTGAACAGGAGTGAGTGTTCGACTCAGAGAGTAAAATATCAATTTTAACCATAATCTCTATAACTATCTAAAACTAATGCACCCTGTAGAGTGAAATGCAACATCAACAACATTTTTACATCATAACATCAAAAAGGTAATTTGGAGCACTCACACACCCAGTGATATCAATCATAATATATGGGAGCTGATCTCCTATACAGCTCTCTTAAATCCAACCTGGTGCCAGCAAAGAACTCAAGCCGGACTTTCGCTTAATAAACCAAATCGGGGGTCCCAGCGAAGAACTCAAGCCGTGACTACCCCCCGAAGGATCGGGTCCCAGCGAAGATCTCAAGCCGTGACTACCCGTCCTATCCATAGTCCACACCACATCACACACACGTCAACGCACGCACATTGCTCCAAATTACCACAGCAACATACATGGCACTTTCACAGTTATGAATGCAACATAAATCGTGCCTAAAGTTTATCTACATAGATATATGCATATAAGTGATGCATGGGCATGCTTGAACATGTAATGATAGTGAAATTACAATTAAAATTAATATTTTACTCACAGACTTGACAACGGTCATCAAGTGCGGCGGAGGAAGAAGGTCATCCGGCTCACCTGACAATTACATTACAATTATTTAACACAATTGACTCAATACAAATCATGAAAAGACCAAATACGTCCTAAGTCGTGCCGAAAATCTGGCAGAGTCTCCCCTATACCTAGGACCTACCCAACCTGCAAAAGGGCTCAAAACACACTTCTATATTCACAATCCATATATTCACAACTCAATCACATCACACAGCCCCTCCTGGGCCCATCAAATCAGTCATCCATTACAATATGTAAAATTTCAATTTAGTCCTTATAATTGATCATTTTTCCAAAAACTACCCAAACAAGCTCTAAAAATTCTAAAACTTTGCCCCGCGGTCCTTAGCAATATTACTAGGCTATTGCAAAAGGAATCATAATTTTCTGAGCTACCACGAATATTTTATAAATTTTTAATCCTATTTAAGCACTAGAAAATTACGAAAAAGCAAGGTTCGGGTTTACCTTTGCCGATTCCGACTTCGGGAACGCGCTCGGGACGTCTGACAATGGGGGGTAGCCAAAACCTCGGTCCAATTCGGAGACTTTTCCGGTAACGGGTCTGTCTGGCCGGAAATTCACAGACCTGGTCAACTGTTGAATTTCCGCGAATTGAGGATACCTACACGAAGCTCACAACACGGGGGTTAGTACATAAATTTTTCAGAATTTTCTAAGCTCATTTAATGCTCGGAAAAACACTGCGAAGTTCCGTGGGAGCCACCCAAAAACGGTGTCGAAAAAATTCAAAATTTATGTCGCCGTGAAGCTTTCGACAAGTGGAGAGCTCTGGTACTCTCGGTTTTCTCGTGGGATTCACGGTTTGCGAGAAATCTAGCCCGAAAGTCAAAATTGGCTAAAACTTCTTGGGCAAAAATTGGACAAACCGCTCGATGGGTTTCGGTGTTCTTGGTGTCTATGGAAAGCTCTCAACGAGTAGATGAGTTTAGACACAAGACCCGGTCCGATTGGTGGCCAGATCGGCAGGATTTTGGCCGGGAAGGTGAACGGTCGCGCACGCGCTGCGCATCACTTCTGGAGCCGTTTTCCGGCGTTCCAGGCGGCGGCCGGCCGTGGGGGAGGGCTGAGGCGGCGCGCCGGCGAGGTGGGGAGGCAGGGGAGGTGGCAGCGCGGCAAGGGGAGGAGGGAGGAGAGAGAAAAGAGAGAGAGAAGGGGAGGAGGTTGGACGCTCGCGGGGAAGGGAAGAAGAAAAAGAAAAGGCCGGTCCGATTCGACCGGTCCGATCCGGTTCGGTTCGATTCAGCCGGTTCGATTCAGGATACAAAATTTTAAATTTTTACTCTGTCTCGGGACCGAAAACGAGGTCCAAAAATTTCGAAAAAATTCCAAAAAACTCAGAAAAATTCGTAGACTCCAAATATATTTTTAGTTTTGCCACGTGGTCTTTAAATTAATTTTTAAAAATCATCAAAGTTTATATTTTTGGAAAATCGAATCCGATTTTTAAAATCCGAAAAATCTCAAAAAAATTCCTAAAATTTAAACAAAATTAAAATACCAAAAATGCTCATAAAATAATAAAATTTAAAATTTTGGGGTGTTACACTGTTATTGTTATTATTATTCATTAGTTTACATAACAGTAAATATAAATTTTTTAATTAATTTTCAATTATCAATTTTACTATTTCAACCATTAAAGAGCAAGCATTGAATGAAACACTTTTTAAATCATAAATTAATCTCAATTATTTGGATCAAAGATAATTTACTATTTCACGACTAATCTTGTTAAGAACGATTTTGGATTAATTTAATTTGAAAATTAACAATAAATTAAAATTATTTCAAAGAAATTGAAATTCAACTAAAATTGGATTTATAAAACTTGAATGTTGAAATCTTTTATATATATATATATATAATTACGTAATATCGAATTTAAGGTAAAAGAAAAATCTTTCCTTATGTAACTCATACTGTCACGACCCGATTTTTGGACCAAACTGACAGTAAGACTTGGGTCAGTATAAGGCTTCCGAAGTCTGCAATAAGCCTAACTATCTCTAGCCCGACCATAAAACACAATAAGTTAGCCAAATTTCAAGAAAACAAACAGACAGAGTTTGCCTATAAATTAAACTATTAAATGGGGAGTATAAATTCACCCAACTATTAATAATATGGAGAGTTCAGCTCACCCTCATAATTCTCAAATCACATGAATAAATATTCGGGAGCTCAACTCCCTCCATCAACAGCAATAAACATCACATAGTTAATTTTACAACTCTAAAATTTAAGTTATTACAACCCAAATAAAAATTATAACTATTGGTCCATGTAGATTTATAGATCTAATTAAAAGATAATAACGACAAAACAAAATATTTTTTGTTGAACAGATGTAAGCGTTTGACTCAGAAAGTAAGATATTGATTTTAAATATAATTTTTATAACTAACTAAATCTAATGCGTTCCTATGTATGAAATACAACATATTCATATAGTTCAAACAATTCAATCAATATTTACACAAAAGATAATTTGGAGCACACATATACTCATATATTATATCAATACATATATGAGAGCTGATATCCTATACAGTTCTTTTAATCAAATATCTGCTAACAAAGTCAACTCGAATCAGATTTTCGCTTAATAATCCATACGCGGGGCTAGCGAGATCAACTTAAAACCGTACTCACTTCGACTTATCCATATATAAGGATCAAGTCTCAGTAAGTCAAGTTCCAGCCGTGACTACCTACCCTACCTATATCCATATCCATATCCACACCATACGCACACCAACACATACACAGAGCTCCAAGTTATCTTAAGGCAATATCTATAAATAAATTCAATAATATATGTAGTGAAGGGACATGCCTAGCATTTAACTAAGTATATATATACATATAAGTGAATGCATGAGCATACTTTGAATAAAACTAACAATATTGAAATTACAAATAAAATCAATATCAAACTCACAGATTATCCAAATGTCACTGGGACAGCTGAGAGGATGAGGAAGGTTGACTCTGATCACCTAAACAATTATATTCAAGAAATTTATTAATAATGAATCGAACAAAGATTTAAAGAGTCAGAGACACCCAAAATTTATGCTGAAAATTCGACAGAGTTTCTCCTGTACCTAGGACATATCCATCTTGTAAAACAACTCAACTAACACTTTCAAAATTACGATCTCGGGCCTACCACACAATAACAACACAATGTCCTTCCTGGCCCTATCAAACCAGCCAATTCTCATATAAATACACAATTTAGCTAATAAGTATAAAACTAATATTTTACAAAAACTATCCAAATTAACTCTAAAAATTTTATAATTATTCCTTGCAGTCCTTAACAATACGATTATATTATTGTAATAAGAATCATAATTTTTTAACTACTCATGAATATTTTATTGATTTTTATTCTAAGCTCAACATTAGGTAAAAAGAGGAATTTAGAGTTTAGATTTACCTACGCCAATTCTGACACCTAGAACACATTTAGAGTGTCTGAAAATAGTAGAAAACATTGTAATATTGACCCACTTTTAAAGTGGGCCCAACAACCCGCGTGTCTGGCTCAAAATCGCAGTCTCGGTTGCTGATGAAATTTTTTAGAAATGAAAATACTTATGCAAAACCTACAACACCATGAGTTAGAATATAATTTTTATTTAATTAAAAAGATTCATTAAAGACCCAAAAAATCACTGGCTAGCTTGTGAAACCCACCAAATTTTATGTGTTGGAAAAATTTTAAAAGTGGTCTCGGATTTTTAATAGGATTTATGGTATGAGAGAAATCTGGCCTATAAGTCGAAAATGGCTGAAATGAAATTTCTCGGGTTCTATTCTCACAAACCACCCAATGAAAATTTGTAAAATTAGTGTCTATAGTAAGCTTATGAGGTATAAAATAAAATGAAGACAAGACCCTGTTCAATTGGTGGTCGGAATCACCAAAAACAGTGAGAGAAGATGAAACGGCACGCATGAAGAAACGGAGAGTTTGGGCACGTTTCCTAGCTGGAAAAAGAGGCGACAGCGGCTAGGGAGGGGTGCAAGAGGAGCGCCGACGAGAGAGGAATGCGGGGGAGGTGGTGGCCAGTGATGGGGGAAGAGGAGGAGAGAGAAAAGGAGGAGTGATCGGGCACACAAGGAAGAGGGAAGGAAAAAAAAGAAAAGGCTAGTTCGATTCAGTCGGTTTGATCAGAACCGATTTGATTCATCTGGTCTGATTCAGGATATCCGAAATTTAATTTTTGCCTTGTCTTAAACGAAGCCTGAAAATTCCGAAAAATTGTAGAAAATTCAAAAAATTTTATGGAGTTGAAAAATATTTTCAAACTTACCATGTGGTCTTTAAATTAATTTTTAAAAATTATTGAAATTAATTACATTGAAAAATAAAAGCTCAATTTTTAAAATCCAAAAAATTCAAATTAAAATACTACAATATTTAATACATTAAAATATCAAAATTTATATATAAAATAATTATTTAAAAATTCAGTCGTTACACATACAAACCAAATCCAATGTTTTTTTTTAAGCCAAATCAAATGAATTTATAATATATATATATATATATATAAAAGAAAGTTCTAAAATCAATTGGAAGATTCATTGAATTTTTAAAAAGAAAATTAAAACTTTCTTAATTAAAAAAAATTAATAAAAAAATTATAATATCCTAATTGAAATTAAATTTGTCATTTATTAATTTTGTTTTCATATTATTATCTTCCTTAATGGAAAATATATTATCCATAATCTCACCACCATCACCTTGGTCCATAGAAAAAGGTTTTCTTTTTTCTTTGGATTTTCTAGGATTTTTTTTATTATACACTTATTAAAATTTAAATTTAAAATCTTCTAAATTATAAATATTTAGAATATATAATATAAAATAAATTTAAAAAATTATTATTTTATTCTTCTATTTTTAATGAAATTAATTAATTAGTTATTTATTTTAAAAATATATTAATTAGTCTTATATTTAATTAATTAATCATTTAATTTTAAAATTACATTAATTAATTTTTATATTTTTATGTTGTTTACTTTTTAGTTCCTCCAAATATTTTAACATTAATTTAAATTTTATTCGGTTTGTATAATTTAAATATTATTTATTTATTTTATAGACATAAATTATTTAGTCTCTATAATATCTAGTAATTTTTAAGTTCTTTAAATGTATTGATTAACAAAAAATCAATAACAGCTCTAGAAAAAAATTATATCCAGAGTAAATATATAATAAATATATAATAAAATATTATATATTATCTTACAATTAGACTCGATAAAATCTAATACTCCAAAATTATAAAAATTTACACCATTATTAATGCTATTAAATATATATCTCTATATGAATAATTAAAAATTATTTATTAATTTATCACGTATATAATTATAATAAATTATTTTGATAAAGTTTATTATTGAAAAAGTTATAGTAAAATTTAAAAGTTTATAAACTTTTAAATACATAGCATGTGTTTTGGTCTCGACCATTTTTAATTTTTATAAAAAAAAATTAATGACTAATTTTTTGAGTGGTCAACATCTATAAATATGTATATATACAAAGGAATTTTAAAAAATAAGATTTTCCTAAATATATTTACCACTGTAGGAAACTTAATTTAAATTAACTAATAAATTAAAAGATAAATGGAGTAAAAATATAAAAATTATTTTTTTAATAAAATATAGGTGTTAATTAATATATTTTTCAAAATAATTTCTCTAATGAGTGCAACATTGTATTTGTTAAGTTAAATTAAATATGTTTAGTTATTACTATTTTTGAATTGGTAGTATAGGAAATTTAATCTTTTAAGTGATATTATATTTTTTATGTAATATTAAATATTTCTATGTAATATTTATAATTTTAGATTAAAATTAATAATAAATAAACATATATAATGAATTTTATCTCAGCGAATATAACACTGCATTCGCTAAAAAGATCGCAAAATAATATAAGAAAACTAATTAATTTATTTTATTAAAATATAAAATTTAAATAATATATTTTTAATAGATTTTCAAAATAAATTATTATGCAAATGTTAATAGTAGAGCCATCATTGTTAGGGATGAGGCTATGCAGCTCTAATTTCGGTTTAGTTTATCGTTAGAATTTAAATCATAATCAAATTTTAGTTCTTTTATTTTTGGAACTAAAAGAAAAATAAAATTCCTCTTTCAGTTCCAGTTTAGTTTTAAGTGTTTGCGGTTTCAATTTTTGATTATAATTTTAATTATAATTTTGATTTAAATTTTAATTTTAATTCAATTCGATTCAAAAAATATCAATAAATATAACAATGCTGATATTAAAATAACAATACCAACATCAAAATAAAATATTAACAAAATAATATAAACATATTAATTTACTCAAAAGAAATATTAAAATCAAACAAACAATTCTCCTATAAAAATATAAAATAAAACAAAATATTTTTCATAAGTCATATAATATTTTTATAATAATTATAAAATAATAGCAAATCAAAGCATAACCTAAGCTAAAAGCATAAAATTACGTAGCTTTTGGACTTTAGATAAATTTTTTTATTATATTTTTATTTTACTGTTTAAAATTAAAATTTTATTGGATAATATATAATTTTTACTTTAAATTTTGATTTACAATAATAAGTATTAAAAATAAATTTAATTTTTAATATAATATATATTTATAAAAATTTCATAGATTATAAATAATATTTTTTCAAAGTAAAAATATGATAGCTAATGTAATATTAAATTTTATGAATTTAATTATTAATATTCACTTATAAATACTATTTTACTGTATATTATTCATTATTACCATAGGCTTCATAAAATATTTTATTCGAAATGTATCGTTGATATTTTGAGTAAACCATAATTCAATCTCATAGAATAACATATCAATAAATAAAGTCAGTTTATAAAATACATCTTAATAAATATATTATACTATTATATATATATTTTTTTAATTATATAAATTTTAACTAAAAGGTATAAAACGTAATTAAAAAATAATTTAATCATATAATTAATGATCATAAAATGATTAATATATTTATAATTAAAAATAATAAAAATTGATATTAAGTTACATATATACATTAATATTTAATGATAAATTAAGACATATATATATAATTGATTCTTTATTTAATTTGATTTCATTTTTTTAGTGGAGAAGTAAAATTAAATTAAAATAATAAAATAAATTTATTTTAATGTTTATAATAATTACCTTTTCGATTTTAATTCAGTTTTTCAATACTGTGCAAAGTCTGTAAATTACATATAGACCACTTTTGTACAGAAATCACACTAAAAATAAAAAAAAAAATGTAAGCCGATTTTGTCGTGGAAGGAAGCGTACATACTTGGTATCATGAGTGTTATGGCGATTACCTTCACATACGCTCGTGAATCGTGAACGTCTCTTCGCTTCACGTGGTGGAAAGAAAAGCAGTCGCTCACCCCACAATAAAAAGAAAACTGACGGTGCTAAAAATCCTAAAAAATTAAAAAATGATAATAACGGCAAAGCCCATGTGACAGTTGTTTCCTCATCCAATCCTCAAGTGGCAGCCACCAAACTTATTGTTTGCAAACCGCTGATTTTTTCTCCAGTAAAAACACCGTAAATAAATCCTTTTCCCATAATGCCCCTGCTTCCATCTCTCTCTGCCGCGCCAAATCACGCCAACCACTCCCGTAAATTCATGCAAAAGGAATGGGCAAAACGGTTCCCCAACACTCATCATATATCAGATCCTCCATGTAAATTAAACGTAACACTCCACATTTTGCTGCTCTTCTTCAGCGAAGAGAGTGAGCCAGAGAAGCTCTAGGCTTTTTGTTTTTGGAAATCTGAACTTGCAAATGGCGAGTATGGCGGCGATCGGAGTTCCGAGAGTACCGTCGTCTTCGACTTCCTCTTCTTCATCGTCTAATTCGTCGAATCTCCTCCGGAAAACGCCTGTGAGAAGCCTTTCCTTCTCATCGTCTGACCTCTCTGGTGATAAGATTTATTCCAAGGTTTTTTCTGCTCGCCGAGGAATTGCTTATAATGAGAGGACTCCTACGATCGTTTCTCCTAAGGCTGTTTCCGATTCCAGGAATTCGCAAACTTGTCTTGACCCTGACGCTAGCAGAGTGAGTTTTCTTCCTTCATTTCTTTCTTTTGATCGAAGTTTCAATTGTTTTGTTCAAAGTTTGAGTTCGGTATGATGCTTGGATCCCAGTTTCCACGTAGTAATCAGGATATGAGTTGATAATTGATGCCTTTGGTGTGGTTGGATTGGATTGGATTCGTTGTTGATGGGACATTACTTTCTTCTAGATTTGATTTTACTGTATAACGATCAACCAGAAAAAACTCCAGACTGTGAATACTTAGATTCAACGTCAGTAATCAGCGAACAGATTGTTGGTTTTTGTTTGAATTGCTTGAACGTCTTACTCTATTTTATATACGCTTATACTTCAGTCAATGACTTAATTTTTACTGTTACATCATGTCATATGCCGCTTTTTTCATTTTACTTTTGATGTTGTTATAAGTTGCATTTATGGTCTACGACTACCTGCTAGTTTGTTGATTTGTATTTGATTGTGCTTGTTAACAATTTCCAGTCAACCGCACTTGGGTCCATAAGGAATTAGTTGGCCTCTGGCTGACATTGATCTGCACTCGATTACGAGGAGATGAAGGACAAGAGAGAAAAGGATTGAAATTAAAATTAATTTAATAGTCCAGATAATTGGAATTTAATTTGCCTGATTGTTCGAATTTTGCTGGTGTCTTTCTTCCTTACCTGATGACTAGTAGGTTGTGCTTTTGTTGTTAATTGTTGTCATCTTTGCGATCATTGCATTTGTTTTTGTGTAATTTCTTGATATTACTTGTGTATCCTATTGATTGATTTTGTAGACCGATATCCATCAGCCCTTAACTCCACCTTTAATCAACACAATGACTGGAAACAAAAGGCCTTAGAAATTATAGGATAATGGTTATTTTAATTAATAACTATGCCCTCTACTCTACCTAATATTCAGCTCTTTCTGTCTTTGGTTTCATTCATAAAGTGAAGGATTATACTAACATTTTGCTATTTGAGTCCTAACAGAGTGTCTTGGGAATTATTCTTGGAGGTGGTGCTGGGACCCGCCTTTACCCACTTACCAAGAAGAGGGCAAAACCTGCTGTTCCTTTAGGAGCAAATTACAGGCTGATTGATATTCCTGTTAGCAACTGCTTGAACAGTAATATATCAAAGATTTATGTTCTTACACAATTCAACTCTGCATCTCTTAATCGTCACCTTTCTCGGGCATATGCAAGCAACATGGGTGGCTACAAGAATGAAGGTTTTGTTGAAGTTCTTGCAGCTCAGCAGAGCCCAGAGAACCCAAATTGGTTCCAGGTACTTATTGGTTTGATAAAATCTGTTAAGGGGAATTCTGATAGGGGTTTTGAAATTGAAGTATCTGTTAAGAGTTTTTAGTTCAAAATTGTGCAATTCTAATTTAGGCTGGTGAAGTAGAATAAGAAAAATATGTTCAAATCAAATATGAAATGGTGCGGTTGACCTTAATTTTGCTCAAGATTATGATATGAAAATAATGACAATGCTTACCTAACCAAAGGCAACCTTACTTCTTTTAAATAAGTGATCTTATATTGCGGGCTTTTTTCTTCTTTTTTTTTGGTTGTCATTTACTATTTTCTCTCATGAAATTTTTAATTGAACAATTTACAGGGCACAGCTGATGCTGTCAGACAGTATTTGTGGTTATTTGAGGAGCACAATGTTCTGGAATTCTTGATTCTTGCAGGGGATCATTTATATCGGATGGATTATGAAAGGTTTATCCAAGCACACAGAGAAACTGATGCTGATATAACTGTAGCTGCTCTACCAATGGATGAAAAACGTGCAACTGCCTTTGGTCTGATGAAAATTGATGAAGAAGGGCGCATAATTGAATTTGCTGAGAAACCAAAAGGGGAGCAATTGAAAGCTATGAAGGTAGGTTCTTTCTTACAAAAAAGAACTTACTTGTGAATATGCTTTTATGTTTGATTATTTGATAAAGCTTTGAGGGAGATGATTTTATTTTTTTGAATTTTGTTACTTGTTATTTTCTTCTAGGTTGATACTACAATATTAGGTCTTGATGATGAGAGAGCAAAAGAGTTGCCTTATATTGCTAGTATGGGGATATATGTGGTCAGCAAAAATGTGATGTTAGATCTTCTAAGAGATAAGTTTCCTGGAGCCAATGATTTTGGAAGTGAAGTTATTCCTGGTGCTACTTCCATTGGGATGAGAGTAAGTATTCTTTCATTCAGTCATCTCCCTTTATACTTCTAATAAGTTTGTATCAAGAATAGTTGGTTATTCTTGGGGCATATAGACATAGCCTATTTGTGTAAATTTAGTCTGAATGCGGAAATCATAATACAAAACATTAATTTTTATCTATTTTGAAGCCATATTGCCCAAACTCTTGCAGCATCTATGGGCTTTATGATGCATCTTGTAGTGTATTAACTTGCAAAGAATGTCTGAGAAGGAGTTGTGTTCATGAGTGTGCGGTAGTCCCAATTTCCTACTCATTTTTGAATCTGTAATGTTATTTCCTAAGTCTGATTACTTCTGTCCTTTTTATATATTAGCATCTTGATTCTTGAACAAACTTTCTTCTTTATCCCTTTTGGTATACCAAGTAGATTCATTAGGCTAAAGGTTTTCCATTACAAACTGCTGCAGTTTGTTTGCTATAGGTTTCAGCGTCAAACTTGTCTTTTTAGTGCTCTCATCATCTCTGGAATCCTAATTGCTTAATAACCTTTGTAGGTGCAAGCTTACTTATATGATGGCTACTGGGAAGATATTGGTACAATCGAGGCATTTTACAATGCCAATCTTGGTATAACTAAAAAGCCAGTGCCAGATTTCAGGTATTTTTGGTTCTAATTTCAGTTCTACTCCATGTGCCATGCTTCCAGCTTGATCATTAATTTGATATGTTTTTATATTTTTTTAATATTCTTTGGCAGCTTCTATGATCGTTCATCTCCAATCTATACTCAACCTCGCTATTTGCCTCCATCCAAGATGCTTGATGCTGATGTTACAGATAGTGTTATTGGTGAGGGTTGTGTTATTAAGGTAAGTTCTTGGTCTGAAAGCTTGGCAAAAGGTCTTTTAGTTGGCTCTAGGCAATACTGTTTCTCTGTAGTATATCCTAGCCCCTTTATCTCTTCCATTTGATGTTGAAATTGTTTTTATATCCTGTAATGAGACCATTGTGAATAATGTGCATAAAAGTTTATTCCTAGACATTAATGTCTCTCTTTCTTGTTTGTCCTCCTCAGAACTGTAAAATTCACCACTCAGTGGTTGGGCTTCGATCCTGCATATCAGAAGGTGCAATCATAGAGGACACATTATTAATGGGAGCAGATTATTATGAGGTACAAGCTTCTGAGAATTAACATTTTGCTGTCTGTTATCTTTTAGTTCTGTGTGAATTGACCATTTGGGATTGAATTAGTGGAAGTGATGATTTTACTTTTCTTCCATTTTCAATTTGTATTGATTGTCCTTTTTTCAAAATGTCTTGTCCCAGACTGATGCTGACAGGAGGTTTCTGGCAGCAAAGGGTAGTGTTCCAATTGGTATTGGCAAGAATTCTCATATTAAGAGAGCCATTATTGACAAAAATGCTCGAATTGGAGCCGATGTGAAGGTAATAAATAGAATTGCAGCTTTGAAGAATTATTAATTTTAGTTCTCTCTCTCTCTTTTTTTTTTTTTCCTGAGATGATCACCACAATCCATTTCTTCCTGAAAGTTTAACAAAGATGGATGATTTGTTTTTAATACTTTTTTCTACAATAGTTTTCCATATGTTTTGTAACTCAGAGACTATTTGATTGTCATTTCAAATGCTGTGAAACTAATCTCTTAAATAGTTTTTAGTTGCTGTGAACGTATTGCATGCGTCCTTGTTCTGGTAGAACCGTTGTCTTGACCTGTAGTAAAGGTATATCTTTGTTTATGTATCAGATCATTAATGGTGACAATGTGCAAGAAGCAGCGAGAGAAACTGATGGATATTTCATAAAGAGTGGAATTGTTACTGTAATCAAGGACGCATTGATTCCAAGCGGCACTGTAATCTAGATGATCCACAGTTCTTGCATATCTTGGGACGTAATGGCAAGTCTAAATTTCATTTCAAGCCCTGTTCTTGTTTTAATGCATGATGTATATGCCCTGGTTGTATAATGTTTTAATCAATCAATAGACTAAGAGAAAGAACCCGGGTAATTAATCTGTATAGGTTTTCCTGCTTGATTTAATCATGGTCTTGTTTATTAATAAATAGAATTCGAATTTTAATATAAAACATGTTAACAAATTATAATTTTAATTGTAAGAGAATATGTAATCCAAAAATTATATATACTCATTAAATCGAGCATTTATTTAATAGCTTAATATGTAATTTAGACTTGAACTTTGCCTAAAAAATTTATTAAAATCTTATATTTTTATTTCAATTTATAGGAATTACAGCAAATATTTTTAAAGTTTTTATATATTTGATTAGAAACAACAGAAAACCTAATTGAAAATTAAATTATTGTTTCCCCATGATAGCAAATAAAAATACTTTCCATTTATATAAAAAGCCAAAAATCTTTAGCTGAAGATCAATTGTATATAGGGTTTGTAAATTGAGATTTGAAAATGTTGAAGCAGCATGCATACGTATAGCAAAGTCCAATTAAAGATATTCTGATAATAAGTAAATTAAGTTTGTTCGTTGCAATTCAAATTTGTCCAAACATTAAAAGGAAAATATCCCAACATTATTATTATTATTATTATTATTATTATTATTATTATTATTTTTCCGAGTAGGGAATATTATTAGTTTTTTTAAGTAGAGAATGGGAATGTGGGATTCAAATATGGATTTACCAGATAACTAATATGCTTTTAGTTACTAAATTAAATTAGTTCACATAGATTATTTTGTGGAAAAATCCTAATTTGTTTAGGAATTTCCATTACTTTTCTTTGCATTTTTCTATTCCATTGAATGAAATCTATATACTTTTTCTTCTTTTACAAAATGAAATCCAAATTGAAGCGTTTAGAAATTCCTAATCGTCATAATAAATTTATTGAATGGTGAGTTGGTCAATCTATGTGAGAGAGACTAATTTTATTGTTCATATTTTATTTAAGTGAAAAATTCTACTTAGATTTAATTTATGATAAATTTAAATTATAATAAATAAGTTAAACTCAAATAAGGAAAACTCATATATTTATATCTTCACTTTATTATATTTACACATAATTTTTCCTATTCTTCTAACTATTCAGTTTATTCCTCACCTTAACCTTTGATTGATTTGTTAGCTTCTGTTCGCACTTTTTAATGTTTGAACCACTTAAAAAAAAATATCTAACGAAAGATATTTTTTTGATTAAAAGAAAATTTAAATTATTTTTAAAGAAAATCATTTTTTTTCTTTTAAATGTTAAAGTTATTTTTCAAATTTTAATAATTTTATCAAAATATAAAAATATTTATAAATATATGACATAAATATATACTTATTAATTTAACATCGTAACTAACAAAATAAAAAAAAATTCATAAAAAATGTCTTTTTAAAAAAATATTTTTAATATATAAGTTATTTTTTAAAACAAATGAAGCCCAATTTTTTTTTTTTACTATTTTTCCTTTCTATTTATTATTTTTCATTGTGTCGATCAGTTTAAATTAAAATTAAATTTTGATATTTTATTTTAAATTATTGCAAACATAATATTATTTTACAGTTTAAAATTTGAATGAGAAATATGAAATATTAGGATTAAATTTAGGGGTGGCCACGGTCCGGTTTTGAACCGGAATCGAATCAGAATCGGTTAGGTTAAAATTAGAATCGAATCGGAAGCGGTTCGGTCAAAATCGAAACCAGTTCGATTAAAACTGAAACCGACTTCGAACTGGACTGAAACCATCATTTTGCGGTTTAGTTCAGGTTCATATTTTTCAGGAACCGTGAACCGATGGTTTCGAACGTGATTGAACCGACGGTATTGAACCAGACCAAACCGATAATTTAAATAAAAAAATTCAATAAATATCTCACCTCACTCCTAATTCATTTATATACATCATTAATTCTCTACACAATTATTTTCTACGCTCTCTTTAATTTTTTATACTTTTTTAATTTCTCTCAAATTCTCTAAATAATTATTTTCTACACTTCTTTTAATTCACTGTACTCTTTTAATGTTTCTATTTTATTATTTTATATACTCACTAAAATTTTCAATACTATCTCAATTACTTTGTTGTTATTTTATATCATTACTAAAATTTTCAATACCCTCTATTTTAATTTTTTCTCTTTTATACTTTTTTAATTATCAATTATCATATAATTTTTTAAAAAAGGCAAGCAATAGAACTATAAATTTTGATTCCTCTAAATCCTAAAGTGTTACATAGGTAAAATTAAGTTCATACACTTTTTGCTAATTTCTTAAAAAAAAATTATTTTACCTATAATTTTTTAATTAAGTTTAAGTCTTTACTTATTAAATTTTTTTTAAAGATAAATTATTTTCATTCTCTTTTTTCTTATTTTATTTTGATTGAAAGATTTATACGAAAAAAGAAAATATTTTTACAAATATTACTTAAATTCTGAATTAATAAAATTTTTCTCTAATTTTTTTAGTCTAAGTCACACTTAAATCGCTTCTAAACCGCTCTTAAATCATTATCTAAACCGTTTTGAACTGTCTTTTTTCGAACCGCCCTTCAAACTGTTTTAAATTAAGGCTCGAACAGGAACCGGCGATTCAGAAACCGTCTTCCAAACCGTCCTCTAATGGTTTAATTCAGGTTCATGATTTCATTGAACCTGAACCGACAGTTCCTGGACTGTGGCCACCCCTAATTAAATTTAATGAATACATAAATTTTTAATTAATTAATTAATTAATAATGAATAACAAATCATCTTTACCGGATGAAAGTAACTCTCTTGGAATAATTAAGAATCAAAAAGGAACCTGCCTCCAAACATCCACATTATAATATTGTGCTTTTATTTCATATT
The DNA here is from genome assembly GCF_030052815.1 of Hevea brasiliensis. NCBI lineage: Eukaryota > Viridiplantae > Streptophyta > Magnoliopsida > Malpighiales > Euphorbiaceae > Hevea > Hevea brasiliensis. The sequence goes on along the minus strand of NC_079499.1, from coordinate 8,998,798 downwards.
TTTTCACTCAACACTCTCATTTTAAGGGCAATTACGTGGTTATTATTTAATAATTAATTAATAAATATTTTAACTCGATATAGAATTATACATTCACAATCCAGTATAGGCTCTATACCATATTAAATTTAGAGAGAGTATTATTTAATTTACAACTTAATTCATTTTAATTCAGGCTTATTTAAATGATTAAATTACTCTACACATCAAAATAACTTAATATTGTAATCTAACCACTTATATATTACTCTTTTATTTTATATTTTTTCAATGTGAGATCCACGTGATAGATTTGTTTAAAATATTTTCTAGAGTTATTCAATTTTATATTATATATAACTCAAGATTTTGCATGCAAAATCAACAATATTTTGTCATGCATGGATAGATAAAATAGAAATAAGTTAATGTCAAATATTGTATATTCGAAACTACAATATATAGAAGAGAGTTGAAACATTATAAGTAGGGCAAATTCAATTTCTAGTTCCTATTCCTCAATTCTGTTGTTAAAAAAAAAAAAAATCACCAATAATATTGTAATCTGAGATTTTCATATCATGAAATAATTAAGAAGAGAAATAACAGTTTAATTCAGTAACTGATATGAGAGTCAGGTTGATGGAGTGAAAGGCATGCTGAGACCGTTTTAGCCGTGGCCACGTTGGGGATTTGCTGCTGGAGGATATATATTTTGAGGAGGAATTTCCCTTGTACTCCGGCCGTGCATTAGTCTCCCTGTCATTCAAGTCTCATAAATATGTGGGTTAGCCTATTTTTAATTAGGATCATGTGGCTAATTAATTAATTTTGATAGAAAAGTAAAGTGGATTTGGTATCAAAATAAAAATTTTAACTAACTAAACAAATAGCTGAAATTCTTGCAAACCTTCAATAGCTGAGAAACTTGAAATTCTTGCTTCTATCAGCAGAGGCCACAAGAGGAGTAGTAAGCAAGCTACAAGCCGAACCCAGAAACCACCATTGCTGAGAAGGCAGTGCATCTTGGGATTCTTTAAAATGTGAGTTTATGAGTTCTTTCACTGGAATACGTAAAAGCTTGTCAACTTTTAACGAGTCCTTTGCTTCCTATAATTTTGAACCGCGTTCTCAATTCATCGCCGCCGCGTTTTCAACTTTTAACGAGTCTTTCACTTTTAGGTTTCGTTTGATCAGTGCAAAAATATTTTTTTTTATCATTTTTTATCGTTTGGAGCACTCTAGAAATAAATTAATAAAAAATATTTTATTGGTTAAAATTAAATTTAATTTTTTTTTAAAAAAAAATGACTTATTTTTTAAAAGAATAAATAATTTTTTAACTTTGATAATTTTATTAAAATATAAAAATACTTTTATTTATATATATATATATTATTTATTTAATATTATAATATATAGCATTTATTTAATATTACAATCAAATAATTAAAAATATTTTAATGAAAGATATTTTTTTAATAAAAAAATAATTTCTATATACAAGAAGTACCCATTTCAATTTCATACTCATTTTTCATATAATTTGTGTGAATGTTACACTTATTGTGGAAAATTATGACTTTGTAACAATTTATTCCAATTGATTTTTTTTAAAAAATTTTTAGGATGGAAGAATTATATAAACATTTGAAATTAGAAAGGAAATTAACAAGAGATGAAGCACAACATAGACTGACCCACCCATTCCAATTTCATACTCATTTCTCTTCTGACTGAGGACACAAATTTTTTCTAACTTCCAAGGCAAGAAACAATGAGAATGAAAAGTCAAAGTCTACTTTCAAACTTACTTTTTGGGGATTTTCAAAATAATAATAATGATAATATATACTTTTTTAACCTCAATAATAACTTGTTATTATATGAGCATATGCTTTGAAATGAGGCAGCAATTTCCTGGCTAACACCGCCACTCTATCTTGGCTAACACCGCCACTCTATCTTGGTGCTCTTGTTGACTGGTTCAGCATCTTTATCTTCTTTCTGGAGCCAAAATTATCTACAATTTCTAAAGTATTAGGAAGAATCAAAATACAAAAACATTGTTCCTGTATAATATGTCTTAAATACATTATGAATCAGGTTTAAATAGAAATTTCTTATGAATTAGAGCAATAAAAGAGTGTGATATCAACATCATGTGAAAGGTCAGAGGAGATTTTATCTTTATACATAAGTTGGATAGTGATGTGCTTGACATTAAGTAAAAAAAAAAAAAGAAAAAAAAAATTTTTTTTGACGGTGTATTTTTCTTTTTTTTTTTTTTTAATAAAGAATTGAAAGAGTAGAGATTTAGAATATAAACCTATTAAATAAGTAATATGACTTTAACCACTAGACCAAATTAGGCTACGATGGGCGTGTAAGTCAAAATTCATCAACAAAATAGGGTTGTGAATTCTTGGAGAGCACAAGTATTTAATGAGATAGTCATATCCTCAGAGGGAACACAAGCAGAAGCAAAGGTTTTTAGCTTTCATATGGGCTGGGCTCGATTAGGTCCAATAAGGGATGTGAGCCCTCTTTTGATAGGTCCTATACATAAGTCCTGAAGGACCTGAACCCACGAAGCTGAAAATCATTGGCCAGCCCATGGGTTAACATTAGGGCTCTGTCCATCAACTTAAAATTAAAGAAATAAAAAAATATATATAGACTGTTAAAAATTAAATTACTAACTTTTTATATTACTATACAGAAAACATCATCTTAAATGTGAAAAAAATATTTTTTTATTTGATTTGTATTACTAAAATATATTAAATTTAAATTTAAATTAATTTTTAATAATTTTAATGGATAAAAAATTTAAATATTTACACGATAATAACTAATTATTTTTATTTTTTTCTTTTATGATCTAATTATTTTGATTTGTTACGATTATAGTCAAAAGATTAAACTAATCCAATGATAAAACATAATATAGTCTTAAAATAAAATAATTTATTAATATAAATTTTATACTTAAATTTTATTCATTTATTATATAAAATATTTATTATATTATATTTATTTTCAATTAAAATTTTATTTTAATTTAGATAATAATTTAATAGATGTAATTAAATATATATATATATATATATATGTGTGTGTGTGCGCGCGCGAAATAAAAATTAATACATTATTATTTAATTTATAGCTTAATTTATAATCAATAATATTCTATTTAATTTCTAGTCTTAATTAATTTAACAGGAAGCGCATTGTCTTTTTAATTAATTATTAATTTATTTAATAATATTATTATTATTTTATAAACATTTGTTTATTAAAAATGATACTTCATTAAAAAAAATAATTACTATACTTCTTTAAGAACAATAAATTGTTTTTACTGCTTTCAAAAAATATAAATAATTTAAAAAATTAAAATTATTTTTATCCGTTATAAATTTACTCTCTTATTCATACTTATAAATTATTATAAATTTTCTTAATATCATATAATTTTTAATTGATTTTGATGTATTATAAAATTTTCTCTTAGTTTGCATTCAAAATAATTATACTAAATTACATTTCCTAATTTCCCCTTATTTTTACAATTTAAATGCATTTATTTACTAAAATAAATAATTTGAAAATGTAGAATTTGTTAATATATTTTTTAAGGTAAATTATAATTTAATCCTTAAATTTTAATAAAACTTATAATTTAATTAATTTGTTTAATTTTTTATCTAATTAGCTGTTAATTATAACCAAAATTACGAAATGCCCTTAAGTCTATATTTTTAACCAAAATGATTTAGTTGTTAAGGTTTTGTATGATAAACAAAATAGTTTCTTAATTTATATTTTTTAAATAAAATAGCCCCTTAACTTAAATTAATTTATTTATAATAAAAAAATTTCATAGAAGAAATTATTTAAGTTAAAAAAATATAGAGTTAGTAGCATTTTAGTAATTTTTTTATATAATTAATGATAAATTAGATAAATAGATTAAATTATAAATTTTATCGGATATCACAAATTAAATTATTTAATTTTAAAATATAAAGAATTAAATTATAATTTTTGCCAAATTTTATTAGCTAAATTATAATTTATCTTATTTTTTATGAGATAGCTTTTTAGGGTTTGGATTCGGAGTCTCAGTAAAAAGCAAAAAACTAAATAAACCCATATATATTTCTAGTTGGGGTTAAATAAATCAAAATTAAGTTTTGCATCAAATAAATTTTTTTATTTTTTAATTAAAATCAAGTTTTTTTAATAATAGTATTTTATTATTAAAAAATATTTTATTAAGTTATTGACTCATTTTAGAATTATTTTTCCTCAATTGGAAAAAGACGAAATATATATATTATTTTGGTTAGTTCGTTGCTGTGACAACTTACTCCCGTAGAAATGGAGGCGAAAAAAAGAAAATCAATGCATCCCATTTTCCCTGGCATTCTCTGAGAATAGAAATGAGAAATATCGGCTACAATGGCGCTATCGTAGTGGTTAAAATTGATGAAGAGGGTATCTTTCCTTTCAAACCGTTAATGCTTTGATCACCCATTTTCATATTCTTGTTTTTCGGGTTCAGTCTTATTCTTGAACCTAAAATATCAACCATTGACTTGTATTCACTTGTTCACTTTCTGGGAAATTTCCCTGCTTGCCAGAAAAGTCGTTCTTTTCTGCTTGTTTTCATTGCCCTTAGTTTCCCAGTTCGGCGGATACAAAAGGCAATATGAATTAGCAATCATGCCTGTGCTTGGTGATGGAATTTTTGTTGCTTTTCTTTCTTAGAAACGCACCATGGATATCCACAAGACCAACGAGCCTCATGTCTCTCGATTTCATTCCAATCTTGAGGTTTGTATCTTCTTTTGTTTATATAAAATATTATTTTATTGATTTTGTTAAGAATTCAAAATACAATTACAACTTCAATAATTAAATTTTAATTGAATGGCTATATAAATTACTTTTCGTTTAGTTTTATTTTCAAATTAATATTGAAAAATTATAAATTCTTTAATAATCAAAAGCTTAGAATTTTTTTTTATCAAGTATTATGCATATATTTTGGATGTGTTATTGCTGGTGAAATTATTAATAAATTAAAATAATAATGAAATATAAAAAAGAAATTAATAACATTAATTAAATTGAGCACAAATATCTTGTTTTTTTTTAGACAAAATTCATAAACCAATACAATGAACTCTTTTTTTTTTTAATTTACACTCTTTAAGATATAATAGTTTGATAATTCTATCATGGGATTCAAATAAACTCTTTACTAATTATTGAATCTAAAGCTTTACTAAGAAATGCATTTTCTTTAACTTTACACTCTTTAAAAACTTTATTTTCTTAGTTGCATAAGAATGATAAAAACTTATTTATATATAAAAAAAACGTTTTAGTGCAAATATAAATAAATAAACTGAAGTTACTTTAATAAATAAGCTTAATAAATTATGGTATTTAAGACTAAAATGTTACAAAAGTTATTTTTGTGGTATGGTATTTGATGAAGTGGGTTTTGCTGCAACAGATGGCATCATTAGAAAATAAATCAATGCTTGAGTTTGAGAATGAGATTCAAGAAGGTAAAGGCTCAAGTGTTAATAGGAAACAATGGATTGCTGATGATTTGATCGATGGTATTGATGTGCCAAGGAATAGTGTACTTAATAGCATAAAGATTGTGGTATTCTCTGCCAAAATCAACATACTTATGCCTTTTGGTCCTTTAGCAATCCTGGTTGATCAGATTTCTGGCAATCATGTAAGTTAGCATCTTTTATTGTTTAGCATCTTTTATTGTTTTGTTTTTTGGTGGTTGGTCCAATGATTGTACCTATGTTTCCTTTGTTCATTCATTTGGTTGAGTGTGTTTCAGGGTTGGATCTTTCTTCTCAGCTTATTGGGCATTATTCCTATGGCTGAGCGCCTGGGTTTTGCTACAGAGTAAGGTTTCAAGCATTTTTTCCACAACCTTTTCTATATTATTTTAATTCAGCGAAGGGGGGATGCAGGGCTTTCTAAAGGCTGAAAGGTTTTATTCAGCATAGCATGGAAGACTTGACAGTCTATTTTTTGCTTAAATATCTAAACTTAAATGAATTGAAAAGCTGGGAATGCACCTCAATGTTAAATGCATTTGTTTGTTATAGCATTTATGTGGATTCAAGAGTAGCTAATGCATTTTTGGCTTACTTTTGATGTAGGCAGCTAGCTTTCTATACTGGACCTACAGGTATGTTACTGTATAAAAGAATGTCAGCTTCATTATCATCTTTTCCGCATGCACATCTTTAGATTTTTCATGAAGCACTGAAATTTTTGTTAACAAAATATTTGATGCCAGATTTCATGTGAGTTATTAATTCTTTAATTCTCTTTTTCTTGCATCATCCGACCGCCCGTTTCTTGAAGATATTTCCTCCTCTACATGTTCTGCTTTAATAAGCTTCATGGATTCATAGCATACCTGCATATGAATACGCAAGATACAAGATATTGCTAATAGAAATCTTTCAAAAACAATCAAAATTTTGTTATGTTTTGTAACGTAATGTGCAATTGCCAAATAGGTATATATTTGAAAACTCCTACCTTTCCTCCCTGCCTCAGCCTCACTTTCTCCTACTAGGAAATTCCCCCTAGTGACCCCCATCCCACCAGTGGTGCCTGGGTACCCCTAAAAAAATGTGTCTACAATGGAACTGCAATATGTGAATATTTTGATTGAAACAGTTCAAATTTTAAGCGATTGGTAGCAGTAGCTGTAGTCAACCATCAATTTGTTACTTTCTAAAGTTTTTATCTTTCCCTGTGAAACTTGCAGTTGGAGGTCTTTTAAATGCCACTTTTGGAAATGCAACTGAACTGATAATATCAATTTATGCATTGAAAAGTGGGATGATCCGTGTTGTTCAACAGTCATTACTTGGATCAATCTTGTCAAACATGTTGCTGGTGCTTGGATGTGCATTCTTCTGTGGTGGACTTGTGGTTGTTGAGAGGGAACAAGTGTTTGATAAGGTATATTCACCCTAAGCATGGTATAAAAGAAGCTGGTGTTTTCTTTACTTACTATTTTCTCCCTATGTTGTCACCCTTCATAAATTTATTGATGAAGAGTTTCAAGTTGTTTAATCTCATTTTTTAGGGAACTGCTGCAGTGAATTCTGGTTTGCTGTTGATGGCAGTCATGGGCCTTCTATTCCCTGCTGTTCTCCACTCCACAAGAACAGAATTGCATTTTGGGAAGTCTGAGTTAGCTCTTTCAAGGTTTAGTAGTTGCATCATGCTGGTTGCATATGCTGCATTTCTCTATTTTCAGCTGAAGAGCCAGAAAAATCTTTATGTTCCAGTGAATGAGGTCAGTAGCTTCATTTTCTAAAGAAAATAGATGACATGGTTGTTTTCTGTAATGCATTACTTATATCTACTCTTCAATATTGGATAAAGTGTTCCTCGCCTTTCCTGCAAATGTGGAAATATAATTCAATTAATAACCAATTAATGATATAAATCTTTTACTACTTTCACAAGGCAGGACAACTTTTTTTAGTTCTAATGTTGGCTGAGGACCATCAAAAGAGAAGCTATAATCATTCTCTAGATAAAATGTTCATGTTCTCTTGGAGATAAATTTCAATTTCTGAGCATATGGCTATTAGCAGAATATGAGAGTTAACATCCTCTTGAATCATTTGAAATTTCACCTCATGGGAAAACAGTCTATTAGTATTTGTCAATAAAAGGACTCTATTCCATTGGTCATACTTATAAACAGAAAGACAGTATTAAGTAATGCACTTACTGTTATTTGTCAGTTCATCTCTCTTACCTCGATTTGTTATCTAATTGGTATAAAGCATGTTGAAATGATGTTATACTTAATTCCACTTTCTTAGATCTGATATTAATAGCCTAAAACCAGGGAGAGAGTCCAAGTTGGAAGACAGATGATGAGGAAGCTCCGGAGATCTCAAAGTGGGAAGCAATCATATGGCTATTTCTTTTAACCGGATGGATTTCAGTCCTCTCAGAATATTTAGTCGATGCCATAGAGGTATTTTTGTCTTATTAATTTATGCCATTCTTTATTGTTATTGCTGTTTTATTTTTGCTACATTCCTTTATATCTTTTACCAAAAAAATGTGGCACAGGCAATTTGTGAAGATGAAGGTCTTTTTTTGTTAAAGATGTAATTTTTTTTCACTTTTGTTCCTTATTCACCACCATTGGCTTGTGATTGGAGTTTGTGCTGAACCATAAAAACTTTGTAGTTAGAGTCTTATATTTGCCAAAACTTCTACTTATTCTCATTTAACTTATATATGTTAGAAGATTGAAAGTTCTAATTTCATATTTGCTGAGACCTTATAGTGGAAGATTATCTTCTGTCTGGAGTCTATTTTTGCATGTTCTTACAACCCATGCAATACACTTTCAGGGAGCATCTACTGAATGGAAAATACCAGTAGCATTTATAAGTGTTATCCTACTTCCTATTGTTGGAAATGCTGCGGAGCATGCAGGTGCTATTATGTTTGCCATGAAAGACAAGCTTGTAAGTCCTTTTTATCCTCTCAGTTTTATGAAATATTTATTACCCATGGCTAATCAGCTCTTTCCCAAACTAATGCTTCTTTCTTATTCAATCTATTTGATGTAGGATATCTCTTTGGGAGTGGCAATAGGCTCATCAACACAGATATCAATGTTTGGGGTAAGTACCAAAAACTCAATGAATTGTAGCCTTTAACATTTATATAATTTCATATCAACCTTTGTCTTCTAGAATTGCTTATGTATGTATATGTTTCCTGAATTTGAGAAAAATGTGTACACATGTAAAGGAACTTGTTTTTTTTTTTTTTTTGTACTACATATTTTTGTCATTCTCTGATCACGAATTTGCAAGAATGTTGCTTTCGTTTCACCTTTTGTTGCCTATTTACCCTATAACACCTTTATTTTGGCTGATGACTGCAGATACCTTTCCTTGTCGTTGTTGGCTGGATCACGGGGCGTCCCATGGACTTAAATTTTCAACTTTTTGAGACAGCAACACTTTTTATAACTGTTCTAGTGGTAGCCTTTATGTTGAAGGTTTGTTCTTGGAAAATTTAGTCTTTTTATTGTTTTGCCAAGAATTTTGCATCAAAGATCGATGCTAAAGAAGATAGTTCTGCAGTGGTTTTATATCTATAGAAACTTGATATTAAAATTTGTCAGCTGTAAATGGATCAAACTTCAAATCTACATTCTCTGATTATAGAGTTCATATTGTAAATTCAAGAGTATTAATGCATGATGCATTTGATACACACTCACAGAAGGGAACTCCTATATTTTTCTTAAAATTTATGTTATGCTGTGGCAACTCGTTTACATATTTGTTTCACTGAGCTTGCAGGAGGGAACTTCTAATTACTTTAAAGGATTAATGCTCATCCTCTGCTACCTAATAGTTGCTGCAAGTTTCTTTGTACATATGGACCCTTCTTCGATAGGTATGGCAGTCGACTGCAATCTCATATAGTTTCTTTGAGCTCACTAATTGCAAACGAGTTTTCACCAAATTTTTATTTACCTTATATTGATCCACATATCTTCTCTTGGTGATGTCATATACATTAATTTATGCAGAGTTGCATACATCGACTTTCGATGATACTTAACAGAATGTCATTCGTGTGAATGTGCAGGGGATCCGCCAAAACCGAGCGAATAAAGAAAATGGATTAATCAAGAGAATACACTTGAGCTTGAGGACTTTGATTACACATCTGTTTGAAGATGAGCAGATACAGGCTTTAGCTTGCAACTTGAAACTTAGTGTAGGACTAATAGTGAAAGTGAAGCAAGAAATACATGTAAAAAAAAAATTGCTAACCCTTGTAACTTCCTTTACTCTTTTGCTTATATTTTACATTATTGAATCTATTATGTTATATCAGTGAAATTTTAGGTTAGCCTATCTTTTTTGTAAGAGGGATAGCCTATCTTTGCTATTTGGAATTTTTTATTTTTTAATATTAATTATTAATAATATATTATAATTGTAATTTTTATATTTAATTTAATAGTATTGAAATCATTCTAAAACTGTGAGAATATAAGTTTGAACTTTAATTGGAGCTCAATCAAATGAAGAAAATATTAGTAATCTTGAAAGGAACTATTGAGTAACTTTTGAAGAAATAAGAAAAAAAATGTAAAAAAAAAAAGTCTAATATGACCTAGTATTATTTTTTAGATACAATGGAATCTCAATGGACCGAATAACAATTGATGGATTACATGATATTCGAATTTGAGATTTATTCACTTTTTACACCTTAAAGATAAAAGAAAAATTAATTAGATTATTACTGATTAGTAAATTCGATCTTATTTAAGAAAAAAATAATTTTATAACTGTTAAATTAAATATTTATATTATACATAATTAATTAAAAATCAAAATATAAATATTTAATTTACCCTTTGTTTGGATTGATGGAAATGGAGAGAAGAGAAAAGAAATGAAATTTGGTTTCCATCAATTCTCGTATATGGACATCAATTTGAAGAGAGAAAAGAGGAGAAAGGGGGAGAAAATACATTTCTCCTCTCCATTGCATCTGCCTCAAAAAATTTCTCTTCAAATTGGAGGAAAATGGAGGAAAATTGTGTTATTTATGTGAAAAGTATTTCAATACCATCAAATACTTTCATAGAAAAATCATCTCCCTTTTATTCCATATCTGCTCCTCTCTATTGTAGAAAGTGCCTTTCATCTTTCATCATTTTTGCTCTTCTTTTTATAGCAGAAAGTTATGTAAAAATGCTTCATTCATTATTTTCTTCAATAATACTTTCAATAAATTTTATAGTATAATTTAGCCATGAATTTTACCATGTGAAATTTGTTTAATATTAAAAGTTGATTGAATTCATATCAGAATTTCAATATTAAAATTAAACAAATTTAAAATCATCATGATTTATAAGTCTTCACGACTTCACCCTATTTCTTTCTCTCATCATTTCATGACTATTTTATTGCTATTTTTAGTAAACGCTGTGTTCAACAGAATTTAACTTTTTAAATATCTTTCTCACAATTTAATATTTTATATGTAATTTAAGTACGGATAAATGTGATTAATTGTCATTTTTTTCATGACATAAAAAATAAATAAGGATATAAAAAATATTTTTTATTTAATTTTATTTTAATAATCTATCCAAATATTACGGAGAAAATTAAAATTTTTTTTTCTTTTCCTTTTTTCTTCGTTTCCCTTGCTTAATTTCTCTCCTAACAAAGGGTTAAGGATGGTTGAAGAGTCGACTACTCTTTATCGACTACTAATTAATTTTCTCTTTCTCTTGCATGTGCAGAGAAAATCGGACACAAGAAGATTTCAACCTTGACGTAGCCGTCCAGCCATTGGGAAAGAAAAACTATGAAGCTTTTCTTTTCCTTGATAAATAAAATACTGACTTTTAGAAATGGAAATTTTGAAGTGAATTCCTTTTTTTTTTTTTTTAAAAAAATAAATATTCTTTTTTTTGAACAATTACTTAGATAAGCGAGAGCAAAGAGGCGCAGTAGAAGCGCTGCCACCAACTCCATGAGCTTATTCTTCTGTTCTTGCAGCTCCCTTTCCACTGATTCAGCTCCTTTCGGCTGATTATCTGATGTAAGGAGCCGTCTATGATGGCGGCCTAAAGAGATAAGTTTCGGGTTAACTCATTTAGACCTAGGGCTCCAAGATGTATGGGTTTTGGGCCTTTATTGTCTGGGCTTCCGTGGATTTTAACAATAAATCATGCATCTGAGCTTGTGGGACTTGTATAATTTTTAAAATAAAGAATCGATTGGCGAGTGAATATCAGCAAATTGTGGGGAATAAATAATTTTTTTTCCTAAAATATGAATATTGTGCACAATTTTAATATTAAATATTTAATAGAAATAAAATTAATGCCATTAAATTTAATATTTATTTGCGTAAATTAAATATATTTTCCTTATTACAAAATTCATGGAATTCTTTACCACTTGCTATTAATTTTTATAAATTTTTTCATTTTCACAATTAAATTAATACTTAATTCACTTAATTAAATATTTAAGAGTTTAAAACAAATAAAAATTTTAAATGACATTCAATATTGTTAGGAAGTGTTATTTGAATTGCCTTAAAAAAAGTATTTTTTTAAATATATTAATTAGAGGATATTAAAAATTAATTTAAATTTAAATTTAACATATTTTATTCATAAAAATAATAAAATAACATTTTCAAACAGATTTTTTAAACATCATTTAAAATATATACTTTTTCTTAAATACATTTTTATTTTTAAAATTCAATACCCAAATATTATTTATTAAATTCGAAATAAAATTACAACGAAAAAGAAATATAGAGATTATTTAGTTTGACTATTTATTATTGACTTAAATATATCTTTTAATTTATAAGTCAAATTAAAATAATTAATTAATTATTTAATAAAATTACTTAAAAATAATTTTAATAATTTAAGTATTTGATTAAAAAATATTTTAATTTATTAAAATTACTAAAAAAATTATATAATTAAGTATTATAATTATTAAAATAAGATTAATATTAATATTTTTAAAGATTATTAAGATATTATATTATTTTATTTAGTTAAAAAATAATTTTAAAATAAATAGATAAATCAGAAATAAAATTAAATACTTATAATTTATTTATTTATTTAAAGTAATTTTTTTAATTTATAAATTAAATTAAATATTAATTTATTTATAATTTTATACTCATAAATCACTTTGATTGATTTATAATTTAAATTAAATAATTATCCTTCATACTAAAAAAAAAAAAAGAAAATATAGTTATAAATATTCTCATCAAGTGTGCTCCTTTTTATTAAAAGAAAGTTTTACCTTTTTAATGTGCCCAAAAAGCTTAAAAAAACATATGACAATTACATAGAGAAAAATTGTTAACTTTTTTAGCTCAATGTTTAATTTCATTTATAAAGATAATCAATTTAATTTATTTTTAATTTTTTTAAATTAATTTAAAATTTTAATTTAAATTAATCTTAAAAATAAAATAAAATAAAATAATTAAACATCTTATTTTTGAGTTAAATCCATAAAATTAACAAAATTTAATTAAAAATTAAAAAATTAAAAATTTTTAATTTTAGTCTAAATTAAAAAAATTAATTTTTAATTTTAATATTAAACTAAATTAAATTTAAATTAAAATTTCTACATTAATTTAAAAGAAATTAAAAATAATTTAAATTGAACATTCATAATAAATGCACAGGTGAAATCAAATATTTATTTTTTTTTCTTCCTTTTACACCCACGAGATTAATACAAATAAAACAATTTATGCGAAAGAAATACTATAATATTCAAAGTTACCGATAACAGCTCAATCCTGCAAACCCTAAAATAAAAAATCGTAAATTTGTTTGCGTTCCTCCGCCACAACTAACGAGTCTGATAGGATTCCAAATTCTTATCTCAATCTCTCTTGCTCTTTAACTTCCATTCCATTGCTGCCTGGCTCTTCGCATATTGCTTCTCACTGATCAAATTCCACTTTCGCAGCCACAACACTGCCGCCAATCGCCATGGTAAGTTTTCCTCCACTCTTCTCCACAAAATCTCGAATTCCACGCTCCTCTACTCGCTAACACTTCAAATTTCTTTGTTTCTTTATGATTTTTAGGCTAGCCGAGGAGGCAGCGGTGGTAGAGACCGATTTCGCAGAGATTTTGGGTCTTCACGTTACGAAGACAGTACTAGTAGTAATAGCAGTAGTAAGCGAGGCAATAATCCCCCTTCAAGGCACCTATGGGTTGGGAATTTGTCGCACAGTTTGGTGGAGAATGAATTGACCGATCACTTTTTGCAGTATGGGGAGTTGGACACAGTAGCTTTCCAGGCAGGGCGGAGCTACGCATTTATTAATTTTAAGAGGGAAGATGATGCGATTGTAGCCATGAAGGATCTCCAGGGTTTTCCACTTGCTGGCAACCCGCTTAGGATTGAGTTTGCCAAGGCGGTTAGTTTTGCCCCACCTTTTTCTGTTATTTTTGACATGTCTACTTTTATCTTTCTTGTAGTATCTGTGTCTATGTATTTGTTCCTTGAGTTTAATTCAATTGATTGTTTTCTATCATAATTGCAGCTTAATTATTCAATGTTAAAAGATTAGAGCTTGAGCTTAATCCCTATTAATGAAGAAGGGTGAAAATTTTAACTGATCTGGACACTTAATTTTTAATAAAAATAATAATAAGAAAATACTTAATTTTGTATATATTACACTCCATAATTTATGCTCAGTTGCAAGGATAAGCTCCTTATCATCATAATTCAGAACTTGTACTCGAAATTTCATTGAGAAGTGACGGCAAAAACTTTAGGATTTATCTATTATGCCCAAAAGCAGTACAGGTTTTACATGATGTCGACATTAAGAAATAAGGTGCTCAAGTTAAAAAGATGTGCTACTGTGAAAAGGAACACCACTTAGCAAACACAGTGGTGTACCAATTAGAGTTTCCAATTTGCTTAAGTGACTGCAGTTAAGGCTCTTGCCAAATTTTTTCCACTAGCAGTTAATTTTCAATTTCACGCCAATGCAACATCACTACAGCATTGTATTCCATCACTTCAGCATTTTGTTTGTTCTTTGGATGTTAAATATTAGTTGTTAATTTGACAGGTTTTTTAACTTCTTTGCTGAGGCTTGATTTGGTCTCTGGTATTTAATGGAGCAGAAGCTCATAAATTTTCCAGGCTTGCCACTTTTCTTTTGTGCTTATCCCTGGACTTCCATGTGTCATTTGATTTAAGAAACTCAAGTAATTTCACAAATTATACAGTATAAAATATATTAAATCTATGTTGGAAAAGTAATTTAATTAAACAGCAAAAATTTTACTGTAATTAATGAAGTTAAACTCCCAACAGAATGTGAGCTATCTAATAAATCAAGTGATTGGCAAATAAACACGTGGCTCAAAGTGAAGGTTTCTCTCTTTCGGCAGATTTTACCCATCTTTCCATTTCTAAATTCAGCATATTCAAAATTTTTTGGCCCAATGGAATACTGAACTAGTGCATGTTGTGTTTTAATAATATTGATTGTTAATTGTGAGCCAACTGTTATTGAATTCCATCCTATGCATAATGAAATCAATGACACTTCCTTTCCAGCAGACAAGTTATTTATTGTTCAATTTCTCACTTTTGCATTTCACACTTAGTGTACAATTATTCTTGGATTTGTCAAAAATTGTGAGATAAAAAAAATTATTGCTGATCAATTTAATTTCCGGGTTAAAGATTTGTTGCCATTCTCATCTTAGTCCCCTTTCTCAGCCTCTTATCTGAAGCAAAGCAAGCTAAATATCACCAATAACTGCCCTTTTACTTTCCACCTTCAGATGAGGGTGATTGCAATTTGCAAATCTGGCAAGCCTATAGACCAAGCAAATAACAAAACAGTAGTAGGGTTCTTTCCTCACAGGGCAGGTAACACAAGCATTATAGTTACAACAGTCTTCCAAAATACCTTAAATGCTCATGTGATGAGAAATACTGTGAAGCCACAATTTCAAGTAGCAGGCTGTAGGGGAACATGTGAATTATAGATGCTTCCTGAATAGTTTACTGGATCTATTGTGTGCTCAATCTTTTCCTTCAGCTAGATGTGCCACTACAGCTCAAATGGCAGTTGTTAAGGAGGGGGGTGGGGGTGGGGGTGGGGGAAGAGATTCCTATCAACCTGGAAAATGAAGTCACAAGGGAAGCAATAACTTTAAAAGAAAACCTGATCTTTTGCTTGTATCAGCTGTTCATATCCATTATAACTTACCTGCAAACTTGTCAACATTCATGCCTTGTTAACATTATTGAGACAATTGTTCTAAAAGGAAGAGATGATACAAAATAATAGTCAATTGGTTACCATTAAAGTTTTACGTGCAACATTTTAATTCAGTCTAACTTAATGGCAACTCAAAAAGATGTGTGAATTGTGCCTGGTGGGAGAGATAAATATTGTAGAATTGTACACAGGTTGTATGCCTCATTATATTGACTATTATAGCTAATCCTTCAGTTTGGTCACAAGTGCATACAATGCAATCCCAGCATACCAACAACATTTATGATTTAATATTTAATGTCTAGCAGGACAAAGAGCCGGATAGGCTAACAGCTCTTTCCACAATTGTATCTCTGGGCACCTTCGTCGACATCTTTTAATAAGAAAGCATATTGCAGAAAGGAATGTATTTTAACAAAGCTGAGAAGATCAGTCTTTAACCAAAGCTTTTGGGTTTTATTAGCTTATCTACTAGTTCATAATCAATCAACTACTCACCAGATGTGATAGAAAACAGCAGGTTAGATGCCTTGGTAATAGGTTTCAGTTGCCAATTGTAAGAGATCCATCTCCACAGGTGCTGCATTTATGTTAACTTGGTTTGCTATCAAACTTTGTTGGGTCTTAGGAAAAAGAAATTCTGTGGATATCATATTGCATTATTTTGAAATAGAGGGAATTCATGTGTGTGCAAGGAATTCAAATGATATGAGCTATGAAGCACAAAAAGTGAGAGCCATACAGAGCAGAACTTTTATTTTCTTACCTCTTCTTTCCACTATTTGTCAAATTATGTTGTCCTTATTTTGTGTAGCACTTGGAAATATCATTCATGTGCATATTTTTGAAAAGTCGTGCTAGTGTGTGTGTGTGTGTGTGTGTGTGTGTGAGAGAGAGAGAGAGAGAGAGAGAGAGAGAGAGAGATACAAAGCTTGGTTTGACGCCTGTTGAGTAGTTTGCCTTTCTAATTATCAAATAATTTTGCTGATTGTTTTTATTTCTTGTTATGGGGAGAAAAGTCTGGAGGGGTTTAGAAATTGCTCCTGATTAACCAGTTGGCTTGATGAAATTTGTCATGGTGGAAGTAAGTGCAAGTGCTTGCTTACCATTTGTAAGCTCATCACAGTGTTAGGTTTATGATGTTGGTGAGATGTCGATCATCTAGACTCATATCATTTATATACAGAGTTTAGATCGGTTCATATTGAAATTCCCATTATTTTCTGCAATATGCAGACCTTGGATTTGGTGCTTTACGCTTACATATTACTAGTTCTTGTAACCATTTTAGACAGTATCCTGTTTGGTAACACAGATTTACGATTAAAAAAATCCGATCTACACTGTATTCCTGATTTAATGTTTGTAATCTAGTTTTAGTGATAATATTCTCTAAACCTGTGAATTTAATTTGTGAAACAGTTCTTTAAGTATAAAAGTACTGGCATAGCTTTATTGGTCACTATAATCAGCTCTAAGCATTCAGAGGGCACAGTTATAGTTTTAGGTTATGTCAGTTTGTCCAAATCCTAGACTTTTGTTTTTTTACTTTCAGCTTTGTCATCAGTCACTGTTCTAAGTCTTCCTATTTATTTAATCAGCTTAAATTTGAAGATGAGAATTTTGTACAATTAAAGAGAAGTATAAAATTGATGTTCAAAGAAAGTGCAACTATGAAGTATGAAGCTTCAAAATAAATAAATAAATAATAAGCTGTGAAATTTATCTTCCTAAGCGGCAAGCCATACAATTGGGCAAGCACTCTGAGATACTGATGCATTGGCTGGCCATCATTCATTACGGCACATTGATCAAGAAGATCGGCTTACCTATTATTTGAACTGTCATTACAGTTTGTAGAAGTGAGGTCTATTCATGAGCAGAAGTTTGATGGCATTTTACTTTTTAATCTTTTCTTGATGAATGTGGTAGTGCCTGTAGTTCAATGAGCAATTCACATGCAATAAAACCTAGTTTTCTTTTATTTTATTCCAAATAACATTTGACTACTTAAAATGAGGATTGGTTTTCTCTCATCTTGATGAGATTCTTATCTCAGGAGAAGTCATCTGTACCATCACGTGATGAAGATTACTTGCAACGGCGAGATGAACAGCGCTCTGGATTAAAAGGAGGCCCTTTCTCTCAGAGGGACTCTAGACTTCGTAATGCTAGTCCTGACCCATATTATGTTGACAAATCCAAGATAAATGATAGGAGTGCTGAACCTAGTGAGGTGTTATGGATAGGTTTTCCAGCCTTGTTGAAGGTAGATGAAATGATCTTAAGAAAGGCTTTTTCACCATTTGGTGAGATTGAAAAGATTACCGTATTTCCAGGCCGTAGTTATGCTTTTGTTCGCTTTAGGAGCTTAACGTCAGCATGCAGGGCAAAAGAAACCCTTCAGGGAAAATTATTTGGAAATCCTCGTGTACATATTTGTTTTGCTAAGAGTGAAGCTGGCTCATCTAGTAGTGGGAGGACACCTCTCTCTCCATATTATAAGTCAAATGGTCACTCAGGAGCTTCTGAGAACTTTCGGCAGGATAGGAATTTTGGAAGCTTAATGTCAGATACCAGCATTAGATCTCCTCGTTATATGTCAAATTTAGATTCAGACTCTGATGTCCATGGCTTCAACAGGAAGGGTATGTTGTATCCTGGTGGAAGCAATACGTTTGATAATTGGAGGTTTGGGGAAGAACTAGGACCACCACCAGATGTGTATGAACGCCGTGGGAGTCCTACAAGAGAAAGGGGCCCTAACTTTGACGAATTTGCCCAGAAATTTCCTCAGAAGTCTTCATATTATGAAGAACCTTGGGACTTGCCTGAAGATTCCTATATGTTCCGTGGAGCCAAAAAATTGAAGACAGGCTCCTTTCCTCCTGACAAAGAGCTTCCAGAATATCCTTTCTCTGACCTAGAAGAGGAGAAACAAGCTTTTCCAAGAGCATTCTCTGATTTTCCCCAACCTGAGTCATTTGAAAAGAACTATGGATATAAGCCAAACTCTGACCGCCTAAGTTCTTTATCTCTTCCTCTTGAAGAAAGGAGTGATCACTGGAAAGCTTCTTATGACAATTTCCGGAATGGCTCTGGTTCTGTGCCTTCAGACCCTGTTGAGAGGAAAAGATTCACTCCTGAGCCGGAACAATCCTCTTTGAACCTATGGAAATGGGAAGGAACTATAGCAAAGGGTGGAACTCCTGTCTGTCATGCCCGTGGCTTTCCTGTAGGAAAGTCCCTGGACATCATGTTGTAAGTAGTGAATGCTTCTTCTTTTGCTTTTGATTAGTCACCGTTTGCTTTAACACCAGCTAAGTGATCCCTTCCATAAGCTAACTTTGTTTATCCGCAGCAATTAAGATAACAATTTGACAGGTGTACCACTTCTTTACATGAATGCGTTGTTTTCTCATTGTTTTTTTCTGTTCTTGTGAGTGGTTTATTCCCAAAAATAAAAAAAATGCATCAAGATGACTGGGTATCCAGGAAGCAAAATGCTTCCATTTTGTTCTCCGTGACCATAGCATATGAGGACACTTAATATTATCAGTTGCATTGAGGCATATCATGCATTTTGTCCAGAAATTTTGGCCACCCTTGCTTAGTTATGATCGTCTTTTGATGCCAGGCCATGATTGAATAATGACATACCATTAATTTTTATTACTTGAACAATTTTGGTGAAAGTTTTTTAATTGCCTCAACTTTCAATTGAGAAAGTATAGGTTTTATATTGGACTTCTCATTTGATTCTGTCGTGCTACCTTGCTAGCACATGCTAATTTTGAGGCTAAATTTTTCCTGATATCTAATTTTGTTCATGGATTTAATCTGACCATGAACTTCTCTTGATGTTACAAATTAATGTTACAAAGAACAAATATTTGCCAAATATGATATTTAAATGTGTGAATTAGAGAGTTTAGTTTAGAAAATCATATGCAACAATGATGAATGGGGTTGAGCTTCGGTGCAAACAGTAAGGTTCAGGTCATGGAAACATCTTTTGACCCTTTATAGGGGTAAGCCTCATGCACTGTGGACACCCAGCTTTGTGATTACTGATAATTTGATGAACCACCTTGTATTATTCTGCCTTTTCTTTTCTATCTTCTTCTCTTTTTTTCCCCTAATTGGACTTGCATTCTGAAATTATTGAATAACAATGACATTTATGCTTCAGACCTGAATTTCTGGATTGCACTGCAAGGACTGGTCTAGACATGCTTGCAAAGCACTACTATCAAGCAGCTTCTGCTTGGGTTGTTTTCTTTGCCCCTGCTAGTGATGCTGACATTGGGTACTACAATGAATTCATGCATTATCTTGAGGAGAAGCAGCGAGCTGCAGTTGCTAAATTGGATGATAAAACCACCTTGTTTCTTGTACCCCCATCTGATTTCGCAGAGAAAGTACTGAGAGTACCTGGGAAACTATGTATTTCTGGTGTTGTTTTGAGATTAGAGCTCCCTGGTTCAAATTTTGGGTCTCTTATCCATCCAAATGAGAAAAGGGAAACATTGTCTTTTCATGGGGACGCACAATACACAAAGCCACCCACACCTTCAGGTCATTTTCATCCAATGGGTTCTTTTACAGATTTGGCCAGGTCGGGTGGTGATCCATCCTTTTTGAGGGATGTGTCTACATCAGGTCCACCCACAGCATTTTCAGGTTCAGCCCATCTTGTTGGAAGGATGTCTGATTCTTACAACGATGGTAGGAATGATTATCCACTTCAACAGCGGAACCCCATGCCTGGACCCAACTTGTCTCCTCACCATCGACAGAACTCTCTTTCTGGTAACAGAAATACACCTTCACAAGCATCCAATACTGTTATTGATACAGCCCAGGAGCATCACTTAGTCATAGCAAGGGCTGTGCAAGAGGAAGGCTTAGCTCTTCATGCAGCTGGCATGTCAAGTAACCTAGCATCTGGAACCAGCAAGCCATTCCTTCAGGAAAATAAATCCTCGGTTCCTCTGTCTCTGCCTGCTGCTGGCTTGCAACCGCAACAACTTGCACAACTAGCTTCATCTCTTCTTGGGCAGCAAAGACAACCAGGGAGCAATGCAAATGTATCCATGGGAGAAGATATTAGGCACGCAAACACAATGAATCAGTTGGAGAACCAGTTTAGAACAGCACACACACATGCTATACAGAATAATCGGGTAGGTTCTGAGATTCCAACATCTCAATTTGGTCAACCACAACAGTTGCAGCAGCAGCAGGCATCAAATGTGCCTAAAGCAGTACAAGCCCCACTTCCAAGGGAGGTTCAGCCAGGGACTTCAACGAATCCTCAGATGCCAAGTACTGGTACACAAGAAGCAGAAGATGGAGATCCGCAGAAACGCCTGCAAGCAACATTACAGCTGGCAGCAGCTCTTCTTCAACAGATTCAACAAGGAAAAGGAACTTGACTGGTGCCCGCCCAATTATCAGATATATTGGTTTCATCCATACCCATTCCCATGTGGGTGGAGTGGGCCACAATGGTTAGTCTTCAGAGAATGGATCAGAATATCCTTGCAAGTAGTGCTATGTATTAAAAGAGTATCACTACACTTCATTAGTTGGGGTTCGCTGGTTGCAATTTGCTGTGTCTAAGGCAGTGACCTGTGTCTAAGGCAGTGACCTGTGCTACTTTGTTTACTTTCTTTTTATTCACTCAAGTGGGAACTAGCCAGTCTTTGTCACTTTGTCAAAATACCAGAAAATTTAAGCTATCAGATAGTCTCCTAGCCCTTTATTTTTGAGAGTTAAATTTGGCCCTGTGTTCTTAAAGATATTTGCTGGGTCAATCTTTATAGGATTTCAGGTAAGCTACACAAACATCAGAAACCAAGTTATTCAAACCGGCTTGGTTATTGAACTAGTGAAAGTAAGGGGCTATGAATTTTAGGTTCAATTGAGTTGCATTAGCGTTTAACAAATATATTAAATATAGATAATTATACATTATAATATTAACAATCTCTTAAAATACTAATTGTAATATGTAATATTTTTAAAATTTTAATTGAATTTCATATTTTAAATTATAATGTTTTATAATGAAAAATATTTAGAATAAAATTTTTAAAATGATAAATTTATTTATTTTAAAAACCAAATATTGACATATTAAAATTCTATAGCATGATAGATAGAGAAATATAAAAGATTATCAAATGAAAAATATCAATAAATCAAACTAATATACTAATGAAATATTCATGTCATAAGTTAACAAAATGAATAAATTTTCATTTCTTTATGATTATTGCAAGTTATTAGTTAATATTTGAATACTACAATTTCAAAATAAAGAATTTAGTTTTTAATTTTAGTATAAATTATTAATAAATTGTGAATTTTAAATTTTACTTTTTTACTTATTAAGAACTTTTTAGAGTGAATTTGAAATAGTACCATTTTATACATTATTTCAAATAACACACCCAAATAACATTTAATATATGTTCATGTTTCTAATGAATAGATCGTAATGTATATTTTTATCAATTTCAAATCTTAGATTTCAAATTCCTTCTTATAAACACAAGGTAATAATTTGAATGATAATAGCATTGATAATGCATTAGAAGGCTTGGGGTTCATACCTGCTCCCCAATTAATTTCAAATTTCTTTTCAATCTTGAGCCTTAAAAAAATTAGGTTAATGTTTAAATCGAATTGATTATCGATCTGATTTCTAATTAAATCGATTTAATAAGTCAGTTTAATCCGATTCTGGCAACCATGCTTGAAACAGCTTGCAACTAACACCTAGTATTGGTCTCTATGCATCCAAAGCAATGAAAAATTTTTATTTTTTGGCCCTTGAACTTATTATTATTTTTATTTGGTCACCTTAAACTTTTATTATTTTTTTACTAGCTCAATTTTAACAACAATTAAGCGCATGGAAGGCACGATATCAAAGTCGCATGAATATATCATTATCCTTTAAAAAGCTAAAATTTAAAGAATTTTGCCCATTTCCATTCTCTCTCTTTCTCCTAATCTTTAGCCTTATTAATTTTTCAAAATTCAGTATTAAAGTGTAATATAGAGTAAAATTCATGGACCAAATTGTAAACTTTTCTAATAAAAAGAAACATGGATGTCGAGATAAAAGATGCATTTTAACTTGTTGAAATTTTATTCTTTAGCAAAAAACAAAATTACAAACAATTTCAATATTACACAGATTGCAGGGATGATTATATACAAAAAAGAATGTAATGAAATTTGATTGCTGAAAGGTGTATCATTGGTATGCCACTTATGCTAAAAGCATGTATAACTATTAAAAAAATGTGAGTTGACACTGGTTCTGGGGAAGACTCATCCACTAAACGTAGAAGTACGTAGATGTATCAGCTGCATTTGTTGCATCTCTGCAAAGAATAGATCGAGCTTCGATTACTGATCGAGGGGGCTCTAGATCCTTGTCTTGAAGTGAATTTCCAAGTAGTCTCTGCATTTCTGAAGCGAAGGTGTCGTCCAGTATCTATAAAAGAAAATTAAAGAAAAGAACAAATTTTTGATAATATAAAAATGGAATTCTATAATTGGCAAGAACATATTGGGATAAATTTCAATAACTGTCCTTGAACTTATACAGTTATAACACTACGATCCTTTAACTTTAAAATGTAACATAAAACCCCATAAACTTTCAAATTTTACACAGTAAAATCCCTCTAACTTTCAATTACCGATTTTTCAATTAGAAACTGATATGAATAGCTCCCTTTAACTTTAAAATGTAACATAAAACCCCATAAACTTTCAAATTTTACACAGTAAAATCCCTCTAACTTTCAATTACTGATTTTTCAATTAGAAACTGATATGAATAGCTCCCGCATGGTACTTAGTCAATATTTCTCTCTTCTCTTTTATGCAAAGTGTAAAATTATTCTCTTTACGCATGAAAAATTATTTTTTCTATAGAGAGAAAAATGATTCAATTTACACATGGCTTGAGAGAGAAAAGAGAAATACTGACTAAGTTCAATGCTGGAACTGTCCAGGTTAGCGTCTAGCTGAAAAACTAGTAATTGGAGGTTAGAGAGATTTTACTGTGCAAAATTTGAAAGTTGATGGGGTTTTATGTTACATTTTTAAGTTGAGAGACTGTAATGTTACAACTAAATAAATTGAAGGACAGTTGTCAAAATTTATCCCAGTTCATGTTGAGAACAAGATCTAACATTGATACTTACCCCTAAAGCATAACAAGAGCCATTATACCAAACCCTGTTCTCCTTCCTTCCTTCTAGAAACTTCAAAACAATCTAGGATAATGGGAAAATGAATTAAGACCTTTGTAAACTAAAATGGGAGGAGGAGTTTTCCCTCTCTCCAGTACCAATGAGTTTTAACTTAGTTGTACTGGAATCATCTTCACTCCAACTCCATTCATCAAGAGACAATCCAGTACCATTGAATTAAAGTTAAAGTTTGTTGGTTATTATTATGAAAATAATAATATGTTTGTACCTGTCCCATCCTGTCCCATAACCCACGACATGCTGCAACAAATATCCTACCGGTGAAGACCTCATGCAAGTTAGATATAGAGTCAGTAAGCTGTGAACTCAGCATGTGCATTCTTTCACGAACCTCAGCCTCTCCATCTTCTTCCTTTATTTCCTCCAAAATTCTTTTTAGTCGTGTGCTCCTGTTAGCTTGCATCTGGAACAATTTTTTTATTCAAATTATGGTTATACAAGTTCTGTTTACTACAGTTTATGCAGTCTAAATGTCAAAATTGAATCTGTACTGGAAATTTTATTATCAAATTATTTAAAAGACACAAAAATCTATGATATTTGAAGTAAGGGCATGTAGAGTTGAATCTGAGAGTACCCAAGCTTGTTTCAAAATTTTACACCATATTTTTTTTTTATGTAGATATTACTCAGAAAGCAGATAAGTTTTCTCTAGACCTTTTATGTATCCTAAATATATTGCTCAAATGGATTGTTGAATAAGACAGCAATCATGATTGCTATAATCTTTGCTAGAATATTTTTCTCAGTAACTTGATACAAAGAATATTTTCTCAGTAACTTGTGAAAGTGACTTAAAATAGAAGGGGAACTGGTTTAAGGTAGAGGGCTTACATTGTGGACAAGCTGTTCAACTGTTGCCTGCAGATAATTTTTGTATTTTGTTCTCAACAGAACTGTGATTCCATTCATCTGCTCCCCAAAGAGTGACTTTCTATCTCCCACGACAGGCAGATAGGATGCCCAAGACTTCAAGATGTCCTCCAATCTACAATGTAAGACATCTAGAATTCTCTTGATGGTATTCAGAAAAATCCCCAACTGGCACAAGAGAGTCATGTTAAGGTCTATAAGCATATATGGAGTGCAAAAACTTCACACATACACACAACACAAAAGCTGCTCACTTGATTAGGTGCAGAATAGAGTGCTGTTGATTGTCTTCTTGTCAGTTTCTGAACATGCATATTAAGCCTCTTCGGAATGCTATCTTTCAAAGGGGTTAAGATGTCATTGTATTGCTTCTCCAAAGCCTTAATGATTGCTCTTTCCGCATCAGCAACAGCCTTCCAGAAGGTTAATTAAAAAAAAAAGAGTGAGATTTTGCATTATCACAAAATTAGCATAACAGTGCAATACAACTGAGGGCCTATAAGTACATCGGTGGATGGTTTTTGCTGTCAACATTATATTTATAATAGACAAACTTACATTTTCCAAAATCAATGAATATTGGGGCCACCGATTGATAACCACTTCATACTCAATAAGGGAATCCTTGATTTTCTCATACATTTCTTCAGCAAATGAAGAGGTGGTATGATTTGTTGTTACTCCAGCCCATGGCACCTGAAGAGGTAGTTGTAGTTATTATTAATCAGAGAAAGAGGTTTAATTGAAAGCATGGTAGGAAAATCCACATAATTAAGAGCACAGGAAAGAGAGGTTTACTTTTTCAGCTTTGCACTGGTCAAGCAAGTTAAGTTGCATATCCTGTACCCACACCATTATGTAACTGTGGAACAAGCCCCTTGAGTCTACACCACCCTGCACTGGACTGAAACAAACAGAATATGGTATGTCAGAAAGACAGCTTCAATTTTTACATGTTCCTTTCATTTTTAGTATACGAAAAAGTGATTCTCTTTAGGTCAGGATGGAGTATGGATTATGTTTGTATCATAAACCTGATATTCCAGAGATCAAGATTCCGCTCAAAATCAGCAACTGCTATTAGAAGTTCATTTACATGTGGCTGTGGGCTAGATGGAGGCCAGGCACAAAGGAAACTTCTAAGCCTATTGCACAACTCAGTGCTGTAGACAGCAGCAGTGATGTTTGACAAGTCAATTGAACTGAAAGTAGACAAAATATGTATCAGAACTCAGAAAATATGAAAAATTATCTATTTATTTAATAAATTCCCAGAAAGTAATATTAGTATTAGTACTTACATTAATGAAATATTTAAATGTGAAATTTCTGAAGAAACCAAAAAAAAAAAGGTACAAAATTTTGCTTATCTAATTGCAATACTTTTGGGTTTAGAGGTTTAAATTTATTTGTTGAAGTCATTATGTAGGTCTCACGAGTTAAACATAACAATTTAAAACTTCAAATGATTTTGTGTTGTATGTGCTGATTGTGGATTTTGATGTCTGCCTGAATTTCTCTCCTGAGAACATACCTTGGGAATATGTGCTGATTGTGGATTTTGATGTCTGCCTGAATTTCTTTTCCAATACTCGTACACAGATTCTTCATTTTCAAATAAGCTGTTGAGATAGTAATGGAATCCATGAGGAAACCTTCAGAGTTGTTAGACACAAACTCATCAGTCTCAATCATGTGCTTCCGACACCTTTTCTTAGCTGCTGTCTGTAAATAATTACCATTTGATTAGAATGTACTATCATGAATTTAATAAAAAATAATAGAGTGGTAACTAGAATGGCATGCTACTATCTTACATAATGAGAAAATATAATGAAATAAACCAAGTCCAAACACCTTTTGGTGAACCATGGATACCCTTTTCTAAATCAACCGACTGTAAATTGGTTTCCATGACTAAGGCTTATATATGCATGTATGCATGTAGATATATAACTTGGCAAATCAAAGAGGGTAAAGATTGTATATTAAAGGTCCACATGTTCTAATTGGTAGGCTTGTGGAAAACAATATCTCACGTTTGGCTAACCTGCAAATAGTTTCTCAGCATAGTCTGTGCATCTTGAGATAGTATGTCATGAAGAAAGGCGTAGACTTCAACAGCAGGAGCTAAAGCTGGTGCAGCAGATTCCTGCACTGGACCAAACAGATCTGCCAACCCAGTGTGAGAGTTTTCATCCAGAGACTTGTAGTTCTCGAAAACGTTTGCCAACAGACTCTCAATTTGTGTTTCACAATCTAATAATAAACTTTTCTGTGGCAGTATAATACACACATTAAATACTTTCCGATGTACCAAAAAAATATACATAACATTAAAAGCCATTCTCTTAAACTACTAAAGTATTAAAAATAGAATAACATATCAATCTAAAGATGGATAATGTGCGTATTATTTTCTCTTTGATCTCAAACTACAAAATACTTTCATTTTCTGCTTTGATCTCAAACTCAAAGTTAGTAAAAAGAAGAAAATCTTATTCAACAGATTATTCATCTGTCATTATCTGCACTAAAGAGCCTCTAACTATGGTTCATACTCATGCCCAAGATCAACTACATTGCTACAGTCATTCATGACAAGATTTCTAGAAATAGTCAAGTTGTTCACAGGTAAAAATTCAATATTTCTAGCCGCATGAAATAACAGAAAAAGCAGTAGGTGGCATTTATGTGAGAATCGAGATAAAAAGTGCCTTTAATTTGTACTTGGAGATGCTAACCAGCTATTTAATAAAAATTTCATCTGTCATTTTCTGCTTTGATCTCAAACTCAAAGTTAGTAAAAGCACAAAATCTTATTCAACAGATTCATAGGAAGATTGCATCCACAATTTGGGAGGTCTACCTCTTGTCTAGTCAAACTTTTGTCTCCCCTAGCCTTTATGATGGGTACAAGAAATTCGTTTACCAGCTCTAAGCAGTCTCTAGTTGGAGTGGCCACATTCATGACATGCCAAAGATATCTGTAAAAAATTTACACAAGGGAAGGTATTCTGAGGAAAAAATAGAAAGGGTAAAATGTAAAATGAAGTATTAGGCTGTATTGAATAAATTTGTTGCAAGTACCTCAATTTTGTATATGAATCAGAAACACCATAATAGTCTGCAAATTCAGTCAGCAGCCACTTCCAAGGTCCATGCAATCGTAGGTTTTGAGATTGAAAATGTTGTGCACGCATAGCAGCCTCCAACAGTAGATTATAAGCTAGAGTTTCCACAACAGGACCACTCTGGATAATAGCATGACATAAATATTGAAACAAGGGATATAAATGCACATAATAATAACAATAAAACATGCAATCACGCAAAGAAGCAAATACTCCACATACCCCACACGCAAGCAAAGTTATCCAAAATTCAAACTACAAAGTTATCCAAAAATCAGCCTATCCATCATGTGGATTATGAGTTGGACTCTGGGCACCATCTACATAAAGGTTTGATTACAAATCAAATCAAATAATCCTAATTTGTAATGTTTTTGAACATTTGTTATCCAAAATTCAAACTACAAAGTTATCCAAAAATCAGCCTATCCATCATGTGGATTATGAGTTGGACTCTGGGCACCATGTACACAAAGGTTTGACTACAAATCAAATCAAATAATCCTATAATCTAACCAATAAGTTCTAAGCTTTATTAAAAGGAAAGGGTTGCAGTCAGTTGAAAACCAACATAACACCAGTTACAGCTTCACAGCTTTATCATGGTATGAATACTAATTAAAGAATGGAGAAAAAAGATTATGTAGCTAACCTAACCTATTTGAAATTGAGACCTAGTTAAGTAGTTTCTAGGGCGTTAGTGTAAAAGAAGAAAATAACATCTGACAGACAGTAAATAGCTGAATTTGGTGCTTATATTCAAGATACTTTGAGATAATGGAAAAGGAAAATATCACAAAATCAGTCTCTAATGCCGACATATACAAAACAAACTCAGTTATCACACTCAATTTGCCTTCAGGTTAAAATAGCATGCAGTTACTAATTTATACAAGGGGAAACATGAGACCATACAATTTCAACTAATTTTGAGCTGGAAGAAATAGAACCTTTATATTATTATTCTCGTCACATGTAATTGTACTACCAATTGAGAGTTGTATCTTCCCAACACATTCTTGATCATCATGGAATAAAGGCCACCACCGAATTCTGTCACTCTGCAAAATTTGGACAATCACATCACATAGCAGGTAGTCATTAGAAAGCATTGTATATATTCCTATAAATATTGGATACTGGAAAATACAAGAAACTTTACGTACAAGATTATCATTCAATGATGAAATCTGAATTGTAGCTCGACCTTGGACTGATTGTTTTGCATCCTGGACTTCTACTAAAAGAGCATCTGCTTCGCTTTCTGGGAAACTGATTTAAAGTTGCAAGTAAGATTTTCCCATCCGTCTATTCCTTAGCAATTAATAAGTATATATAAATCTGTAACTCCCCATTTTGGGCATTGATGTATGATTTGATTTTGCCAATCACATGTTGTAGTATTAAGTATAACATTCAAAAGCAGATATGAGTAAAAAAAAGGCATCACTTGTTCTTATATGGTTACATCACTTAATTAAATGCCGTATTGACCCAGTCTATGATTTATTAAAAAAAGATAACATTAATATGGTTTATAATCTAGATTTTAAGAATATAAGATACAACTTCATATTGTTGTAACCTTATGATATGACAAAAATTCGTTAGCAGCCAACTGCATACCAGTAGAACAAGTTGAACCATAAGATAGGAACTTACAACACATGGTACTCCCCACTTCCAGGGCGTAAGGAAATGGTAGAACCTTGTTCAAGTTGAGCATCTTCACTGGTGCTTTTCAGTTGGAATAAGCACGACAGTTGCTCTGCAAACGTGAAAAAGGTTTCTAATTGTCAAAAGAAAGAATGTAGCAGGAAAAGTTTTCAAAATTTTTCAATAGAAAAAAATTACTGAGTCAATACTCATGATTTACATGAGGTTTAAAACAGTTACGCCAAGCAATAGTTAGCAAAGTTTCTATTGTAACACACACTTAAACTGATAAATCTAGCAACTTTTTTGTTGTTTAAAAGCACATACCTTCTGATGTCACTGAAAATGAAGCTAGTTTAAGAGAATTCATGCCAGTTTTCACTAACGATGAAAAATGCTGAGCATACTCTTTCCCCATTTGCATGTAGATTGCACTGCGCTGAGAGTATGTGCTCTTCAGTTTTCGCCTAGGTATTATTCGAAGTTTCCTTACTGCCAATGCCAAGAAGTAAACCAAAATTAAATTACTGAAAAATTTTTGAAGAGAATCTCAAATTTGATGGATAGTTAATCATTCTCTATTTGGTCTGTCCATGCATTCAGCACAATTGTACAAATCATACCTAAGTGTAAACATACATAATTTCACACAACTGAAACAAGAAGAAAGCAGGTCGATCAGTCAGTTCAAGAAATATTTGAAGTAAAAACATGGTGACAAAATCTACATTTAGCATGAAATGCAATTGTATCATTCTAACTCTTCGTTTCTAAATGTCGTGCAAGTGCAGATATTCCTTGAAAATCTTACCCTCAACTCTTATCTTCCCAGCAACCTTCTTTATCTTCGAAGGGAATATTTGTTCTGCATTCTTCATAGTTCTGACTTCTATTGGTTGTACACCTCGCGGTTGCAACAAAAATTTGTGTAATCTATATGCAAGGGAAAATACCATTCAGAGCTGTAAACTAGCCATAAAACTAAAAAGCAATTCACAATTTTCCGGTGGCTATGTTAGAATTTATAAGCGTACAAGGATGAAGGAAGCCTACCCAAAGGCACTTCGAAGAAGCAGACACTCATTAAGCAGAAATTCCGGAGCCTCTGTACATCCCCTAGCCCATGCATGGAGACATAAGCGGATACATGCATCATAAGTTATTAAAGTTTGCCAAGCATATTGACCACTGCAACAATGAATAGACAAGCCATAAGAAAATAATCTATGCAAAAGGTTGCAAACAGAGACGCTCATTTTAGTACATTTGAGTCAAATTTTACATTTAGTTCCTGGGAACATTAATAACAGCTTCATTGAACAACTCTAAATTTCACTATTCCACATCAACATGGAGTCCTCATTCCTTCATTCTAAAATTTATAAGATTATTCAAAGAGTAAATAGGAGAATGAAAATTCAGTGCATTGATTAGAAATTACTAAACACGTATAATTACTATAAAAAAAAGTTCTAGTATCAAAAAATTGAATTTAGCTCAAGTCATACCTGGCATTATAATCCAATGAGCTTGTCTGCCAATAAGGCATCGTTTCTTCTTTTTCTCCAGCCATGGTCTTCTCTAGTCTGCATGAGAAATTTTTCAACAAACTACAATTTGTATAACCAAAAAGAGGGAGGAGAAAAAAAGATAATGAAGTGGATAACAGCGAAATGTGGGGTGTAATACTGCCTAATGGGCAAAGAATTCAAAACCTTTCAACAAATTCAGTGCTGTGCATTGATTGGGATGTTCCATCTACTAGACCTTCTCTACTTCCATCAAAAGGATCTGTTTCTCTTGACTCGGAAACTTCAACTCTAGTTTTCTGAATTTCAGCTTCAACTACAAAACTCTTTTCTTCTCCCCCAGTTTCCACAATTGGAGGTGCACTTGGAGTCCCCAAATCTCCGGCTTCTTTAAACACGTTTGTTTTGTGACTATAATTCCCCTACAATCATGACGACCAACTTCAATACCCAGAATGAAAAGGTTTTTGCCTTAATTAAAAAAAAAAAAAAGATAAACCGATCAAGATACCAACAAAAACCATATTTCCATATATCATATCAAACGTAAAATTCATATCAAATGCTACACATATCCTACAATCAATGCCAACATTAATTACCAATAAACTTACATCAAATATTGCATGTGCATTGCGCATCTGGACTCTCTCTCGAAGTGGACAACTTCCAGCTGGGGTCGAATTCTTAAGGACAGTTTTTCTACTGGCCAGGTCACAGTCGCTGAACCTTCCAAAATTGTCCGGAACAACAATTTTCAAATCTTCTTTCAACAACCCCCTATTCAACCTCGTTTTAGGCCTGTTCCCATGTATCTCCTCCTCATCATAGCATTGCAAATCTGGCTTCCCCAAGTAGTCGATATCAGTAACACCCACGTCCTCTTCCTCCTCCTCTGAGTAGTTTCCGCCCATATAATCCGTAACTGATGCCACGCTCTCATTATCATTGTCGTCTAGGCATGGGGCTACTAAGTTGCGAGGAGTAAGTAAACCAGAGTGGAATTTCAGAGGAGGTAACAAATGGGAAGAACTAAAATTATTGGAATTATATAAAAGTGGAGATTTCTGGATTGGGTCTGTAGGAGATTTTGGAAATGGGTTGTGAGAGCACAGCTCCTCTGACAATGGAGACAAAGGAGAACGAATACGGGGTTCTTGAACATCTGATCCCTGTGGGCAAATGATGCAATTTACAAGTCAAGTTCTAAAAAACTAAAATTCTATGAAGTACACTACAAATTTAACCAGACAAAGTTAAACGGAGAATCTAAAAAAGAATTCAAAAGATAAAAGGCGAAAAAAAAGAATGATAAGCACCTGCTTGATCCAGTTGATTGCGCTTTCATCTAGACCTTCAGTAAACATCTTTCTATGTGAGAGAAATGGTTGAGTTGTGAGGAAAAAGAGAGATAAAACTTTCAAGAAGGGAGCGGAGACCGCTGAGCTTTTAAAAGGTAACGGCTAGTTTGACATTATTTAATTCCCTTGTTAACATGACCAGTGCTAAAGCAAGGGGTGGCAATTTCGTAATATATTACATGCAAACGCCCATTTTCATAAGCTCTGATCATCAAAGACTCAAAAGGCTTCTGTATGATTCATTTATAGCCCTACCTTAACCTCTCTTTCTTCAAAACTCAAAACTGAGTAATTTCTTTCTACTTGATATTTGCGTTGAAATTCAATTTTGAAATGGATCTTGTATGAATTAAAGACAGAACATTGCAGAAATCAGCGGAGCTAGAAAATTTTTATTACGAGCAAATAATAATTTATAGGTCACTTTTTTTTAAATAATAATTTATTTACTAATTTATTAACATGATCTTTTTTTTCTTTCGAGGCATTCACGTATCCATGATCGAAATGAAATTTATTAAAATCATCATAATTTTAGTAAGATCTTTATTATCATCACATACACGCTATCCACAGTCGACGTGAGTCTCAAAGGACTAGTCCCTGGACATATTTGACTTACTCGCGAACTTCAATCAAGGCCACACCGACACATTCAATTTCAGAGCGCCTTTTTTGTTTTTTAGTTAAAGATAAACATATACAAAATAGTGATCGAAATGGACATTTATTAAAATTATGATAATTTTTACAAGATACTCGTTCCATATAAACTACACTGGTATATTCAATATGCATTAAAAAGAAGTTTATTATCCCTTCCTATTAGTGAGAGAAATTTTCTCTCAAAACCATTTTTGTTTCCCTTGTTTTCTTGGATGAAGCTAAGCGTCTCCTTTCTACCTCCCCTGCCCAAAAGGCAAGGGAAGATGTTTGATAGAGTTTTCGGCCTGGCTTTGGACAGCTCTTTCTCACCTGGATTGGGTGTACATGGTTGTTTTGAGTTGTGATTTTACAAGTTATGTTGAATATGGTGAGAGCTCTTGTGAACTTGGGATCTAAGATGCACAGACACGCCGGCGAGATGTTTCCGGGCCGTTTCCTTAAATTTTGAGAATCACAAACGCGTTTCTGGTCAGGACAGGCGCGTCTTTGACTATTGTTTTTATTTGGCTTATGGGCAGTTGTGGGAGAGGTTAGAAGTGGAAAAGGATGAGAAAGTTAAAATATTTTGTGCAGAAACCAAAGTGATGGAATCAATATATTATAAATATATTTAACAGGATACGGGCTTGGGGTTCTGGAGCTCATCCTTCGGCACTACAATTAAAGAACGTAGAAACTTCAGATTGAATACCTTTCATATATATATATATATATATATATATGCGTTTTTTTCCGTTTCTTATATTTTTTAAAATACCATTTTGCTATGTTCTCTGTGCTACATAACTTGAAATAGCGGTGAACTTGGAAAGACTCTTTGAGTTTTAGGAGAGAGTTTGGTATACTAGACAGTTCACTAGCAAGATTGCCTTTTGGCCAACTCAAGTTATAACAAATTGAAATCGTCTTGGACCTTAGTGTGTTAAGCCTTCTTTCCTTGCCACGGGTGTATTTTTGGCGACCTTACTAGCTGCGAGGTTCGATGGAAGGTTGAGGTCTTCGCTTCTTTGGTGGTTGGAAGTTAGCAAGTGGTTTTTCTCGCCTTGTTTTGCTTATGTTTCATTTCCTTACACTATATTTAGATAAATTTTAGGAGAGAAAGGAAAATAAAAGAAAGAAAATATTTTTATTTTTTTATTCTTTATTTTCTCTTTTTACTTTTGAATGAGTAGAAAATAAAGAAGAGAAAGTAAAAGTTAGTAATAAAGTCTTTTTTTTTTCTTTGATTTCTTATTTTTTTGTCAATTTGGAGAGAAAATAACTAGAGAAAAATAAGATTTATTTTCCTCTCTTCCTTTATTTTCTTTCTCTTATCCAAATAAAGAAAATATCTTTTTAAAATTATTTTTTCTACTTATTTTTTTTCCTCTCTTTTTACCACCGATCCAAACATGGTGTTAGTCTATACACCAGTGTTCGACCTTGGAACGCTTGGCAATGTTGCAATGGTGTCTTAGGTGGTTGGATTGCATGTGTGCTCCAACATTACCAGCAATGCTGTTTTGGTAGCTAAGTGGTTACGATTCCTCTGTGCCCTGTGGCTTACAGGTGGTATTACTGTTTAAGGGGTGGGTTATCATTGGGTTTGGGTATTTACCGAGGCTGGTTTTGGACCTCATTTCTTTGTCAATTTATGTGATCTTGCCCTTCTAGACCTTGGTAATGCAATATTTAGAAAAAAAAAAAAATAGTAACACAAATTATTTAATTTCTAATGAAACAATATGAGTGAAAAGTATATTAAGAAAAAAGTTAAATATAATTTATTATTTTAATTATATTTTCTTAAATCATATATAAAAAAAAATAAATCTATCTATATGTGACTAATGGAGTAACAAAATATATTATAAACTCTAAAAGCCAACGTAGTTCACAAAATAGGGTCAAAGGGCAAATTAAATAGAAATAGGAATTTGATATATATATAAAGAGTAGGAGAAAAAATCTAAATTAAAAAAATTTCTTTTGATTTGGGATGATGAAATATGCATTATTAAATTGTGTTGATTTTTTTTTTATATATCAAAGAAATTGTGTTGTATTTAACTTTCAAACAATAATTACCATTTAATTTTTAATTTGAAAATATAAAAATTTAAATAATTAATTTTTAGTTTACTTTTGAAATTAAAGGATGGGCTACTTTATCAGTTCAATTTTTATACGTATTTAATAACAATCAATTAATTTTAGTTAACGTTGAATATTGTTTAATTATAACAAAAAAATTAAACTGAACTGATTAATTTAATTTTTCAATATATCACCTCAACTTTTATTAATATTTTTTAAAAATTTAATTTTTTAATTTAATTAATTTAATAAAAAAAATCCAACTAACCAAACCAAAATATACACAATTCTTAATTTTTTTGCCTCACCCTCTCACATCAACTTTCACGTTGTCTCTATTCTTTTACCTTGCCTTTTCTTCTTCTTCTTCTTCTTCTTCTTTTTTCTTCTCCTCCTCCTTATTTTGTTGGTTGTTACCCTCAAGCCAAAAATCAGTGAAGATGATAATGTCGTCACCATCAACACTTAGACCATATTTGGTATGGCGTAATCAAAGTTGTAATTTAATCGTAATTATATTGCATATTTTATTACGTTTGGTAACACAAAAAAATTTAACGTAATTGAATAATAATTAAGTAAAGTAATTAATTATACTTAAATTAACGCAATGGTCATTGCATATAAAAATGAATGTAATCATAATGACTTGTTTTTATTTTTGTATTTATTGTTAATACTATCACCATAACCATTGCTACTAATGCCACTACTCTTATTTTGTCACTACTACCACCACCATTACCATTATCATCCTATTGCCACCATCGCTATTACCATCCTTGACTACCATCATCACCACTTGCTATTGTTACCTCTACCACCACCTAGCTACTACCATCTAACTACCGTTTTTACCACAACCATCACCACTACCACTCGACCATCAATCACTGTAACTATTATCACTTATTATTAACATTATAAATAAATTAAATATATAAAAAAAGTTATCATTACATTACACTACTTATATTTTTATTTTGCAACCAAATAAAGTAATGTAATGACAATTAAATTACATTATAATTTTTATTGCATTAAATAATTGATTATATTATATTATACCAAATCCAAGGTTCAATTGTAAGCCCTTGCCTTTTTACATTAGTTTTAGATGAATTGATGAAACATATACAAGAGAGTATCCCTTGGTGTATGATATTTGCGGATGATATAGTTTTGATAGATGAGACGCGAGAAGGAGTCAATAGAAAGTTAGAGCTTTGGAGAAGTACTCTAGAGTCAAAGGACTTTAAGTTAAGTAGAACGAAGACAAAATACATGCATTACAAGTTCAGTGAAGGCCGAACTAGTATTAGGGAAGGAGTTAGTTTGGATGAAGTGATATTGTCCCAAAGTAATCACTTTAAATATCTCGGCTCAGTTCTTCAAGTAGCTGAGAGATGTGAGGAGAATGTTAGTCATAGGATTAAAGCCGGATGGTTAAAGTAGAGACGTGCCACAGGAGTTTTATGTGATCGCAAGATTCCCAATAAGTTGAAAGGAAAATTTTACCGTACAGCCATACGACCGGCCATGTTATATGGTAGTGAGTGTTGGGCACTGAAGGAGTCTTATGTGTCTAAAATAAGAATTGTGGAGATGAGAATGTTAAAGTGGATGAGTGGCCATACTAGACTAGATAAAGTCAGTAACAAGAGTATTAGAGAAAAGGTAGGAGTGATGCCAATTGATGATAAGTTAAGAGAAGGAAGATTGAGGTAGTTTGGTCATGTGAAGCGTAGACATACGGAGGCTCCAGTTAGACAAGTAGAGCACATTAGATTAGATAATAGAAAGAAAAGAAAGGGTAGATCTAAACAGACCTAGAAGAGAGTAGTACAACATGATTTAGAAGCATTACATATTTCTGAGGATTTAACTTAAAATAGTTTAGAGTGGAGAAAGAAAATCCATATAGCTGACCCCAAATTTTTTGGATAAATGCTTCGTTGAGTTGAGTATATTATACCAAATGTAACCTTAAGTTATCATCGTTGTCCCTCAAACCACTGTGGCTGCACTAGTATGATTAGGATGCAAAAAACCTAGTCGATTTAAATTAGGGATTCAATTTGAGGATGTATTATTTTGTGTGTGCTTTGGAGCACATGCTTCCTCTATATAAAATTATGTGTCCGATTACCTATAAACATGAAAAATGTAGAAAATTATGTCTAAAAGAACACTAAAAACTAGTACTTTGAATGTATAATATAATTAGTCGAATTTGAGTTGATCGAAGTAATTTGGGAGGGTACAATTATTCAATTTCAATTAAATTATGTTTTTTTTACTTAAAAGAATAAAAAATTTCTCATCTAACATTTAAAAAATAAGTAAATAAATAAATAAAACATGACTGTCTCATTTATAAAATAACGTTATTTTGAGGTTTAGCATAAATTTTTCTAATGGCATTATTCACATGACATTGAAATGTATCAAAGTAAATCACAACTTCCATTTATAATATATATATATATATATATATATATATATATATATGTATATGTATATTTTTTTTCCTATTTTCCCTTAAATTTGCACACATAAAAGATGAGCTAAAAAAATTTTAGATTAAAATTTGCTATTTATGAGTTCTAAATTTTCGACAAATTAATATAAATCTAAGCTAGTTTCAACTTTCTTAGTAAGTTTTAATAAATGTATAATAGAAGTTATGCATGAAATTGTGTCAATTTTACGAATTTGGTAACCCTATCAAATTTATAAGATCATTTATCACAAAGTTTTCATACAACAACAACTAAGCTTAAAAACTAAACAAGTCAGTTTTAATCGTTTAGATAGATTATTTTTTGCCATTTAGCTGTATTTGAGATTAATCTCGTATTAATATTGAAAAACTGTAAATCTTTGGATGCTATTTCCTTCATGTTATTTAGATGTCTTCCTCTGTCTTGCTGCTCTTTCCATAAAAAATCTAACGTGTAATTTATCAATAACCAAAGAAAGTATTAAAATCATATTACCAAAAGTGTAAATTTTTATATAATAATAAAAAAAATAAAAAATACAAAAGAAACACCTTAATCTGACTTTCAATAAACTGTGTAGTTGATGAAATGGAAGAAAGGATAATGTTGAAATGAAAAGGCTAATAGGACTAGATTTATCAAAAAGAATTTGATATGTAAAAATATTAAAAATTAAGTATAACTAATGAATGGATAAATAAATAAATAAAGTTTGGGTACTTAATAGTAACATATTGTGCTAAAATAAGTTAGTTGTATCATATCATTTTTGTACAAAATTGTACATTTGAGTTAAAATAAAATCCTTGTCATATCAATATTGTTGAAACAAATTTGTTTAAATATCATAAAATATAAAACTCTGTAAATATTCATAATATGCTTCCTGTAGATATTGGTAGCATCTCAGGCACAATAAAATAAAAATAGTAGCATTGCAATGTTGGCATCTTGGGTGCAATGAGAACGTTGATGGCTCAAGAACAAAATGATGGTCACATGTATGCGCAGAATTATCTCAAAGAGCAACCACCTGATATACTCTCTAAATGCTACTTGTATATTAAGCACTGTCCTAGAGACAATATAAATATATTTTGTGTTGAAAAATAAATTACATGTCATCAAGTTACTATTTATTTGGTATATATCTAAAGTGTTGTTAGAAGAAAGAATACAAGTAATGAAGAAAAGGATTGTGTATTTGTCTGTGTCTCATTTACAGAGATATTACATCTATTTATACATGAAAATATGAACTAATTTGAACAAGAATAATAATTGCTGTAATTATGTTACACAA
Source organism: Hevea brasiliensis (assembly GCF_030052815.1). Taxonomy (NCBI): domain Eukaryota; kingdom Viridiplantae; phylum Streptophyta; class Magnoliopsida; order Malpighiales; family Euphorbiaceae; genus Hevea; species Hevea brasiliensis. Next base: position 8,959,514 of record NC_079499.1, on the reverse strand, counting down.
ATCTCCTATAATCATGCTAATTGCTGTAATTATGCTAACACCCCCCCCCCCCTTAAACTCAAGGTGGTAGCACAGGTGCCAACTTGAGTTTGCTTAAGAGATCCTGAAAGCGAGCGGGAGGATGCGTTTTGGTGAATATATCAGTGGTTTGGCTGACAGAGGAGACAGGAATCAAACATATGGTGCCATGAGCAACATGATGACGTACAAAATGACAATCAATTTCGATGTGTTTGGTACGCTCATGAAATACATCATTATGAGAAATCTGTATGGCACTTCTATTATCACAATGAAGCATTGTGGCAGAAGAATGAGTGACACCCAAATCAGTTAATAACCACCGTAACCAAAGTAATTCAGATGTAGCATCAGCAAGAGCACGATATTCAGATTTTGTGCTAGAACATGCAACAACAGTTTGCTTTTTGCTACGCTAAGAGATAAGAGAATTACCCAAGAAGAAATAATAACCAGTTGTAGAGCGACGATCCGGATCACCACCAATCAAGATCGAGTAGCCGATAATACTAGGGAGGAGGTAGCGGAAAAGTGCAAACCATGAAAAAGAGTGCCTTTGATATAACGAAGGATCTGGCATCGCAGAGAAATGAGTTGAGCGAGGAGCGACATAAACCGCCGACGGATGAACAAAGATATGAACTATCAGGTCGAGTAACTGTGAGATAAACAAGACTCCTGACAAGCTGTCTATATAAAGTATGATCATCAAGAGGAGTGCCATCAAGAGGTGTAAGTTTGCAATTGAGCTCCAATGGGGTTGATATTGTTTTGCTATCAGTGATGCCAGCTCGAGAAAGTAAGTCGAATGCATACTTGGCTTGAGATAGATAATAGCCTTAAGAATTTTGAGAAACTTCAAGACCCAAAAATAGCCAGAGAACCTGTGTCTTTCATTTCAAAATGTTGATTGAGATAATGTTGTAACTCTAGAATACCAGATGAATCATCTCCTGTTATTATCATATCATTAACATAAAGCAACAAAAGAACAATACCACCGCTACCGACAAGTGAATAATGCGTAATCATGTGGACTAGAGAGAAACCAAGTTGAGCAAGAGTGGAACTAAATTTGGCAAACCAGGCCACAGGAGCTTGTTTTAATCCATATAAGGCTCGTCGAAGTTTGCAAACCTTATGAGGAGAATGATAACCAGTGGAGGATGCATATAAACCTCTTCATTAAATCACCATGAAGAAAAGCATTTTTGACATCCATCCGAAAAGTTTCCATTTACGAACTGCAACAATAGCTAAGAGATCGCGAATAGATGTTAATCGGGCCACCGAGCAAAAGTTTCTTCATAGTCAATACCATACTCTTGAGTGTACCCTTTGGCTACTAAGCGAGCTTTGTAGCGTTCAATAGTTCCATCAGAATGGGTCTTGATTTTGTAAATCCATTTGTAACCAATAGGGGTCTTGTTTGGTGGAAGATCAACTACATCCCAAGTATGAGTTTTCTCTAAAGCCTGAAGTTCGCTACCATAGCTTGTCGCCAAAGAGGGTCAAGATTGTCTCACGATAAGAACGAGGCTCATGAAAGGTTGCAATAGTAGAGTAACAATGAAAATCGTAAAGATAATGAGGAGTTTCTCTTACACGTACAACGATGAAGAGTAGTGCTATGAGTAGATGCAGTGTGCAGTCTTGGATCAACAATCGTGCCGATTCAACAGGCGTGTAGTTGGGCTAATATTGAGCACATCACAATCACCGGATCAGACTTGGAAACAAACTCTTTGGAGGAGTCGGTGAAAAGAGAGAGTCGATGACAGAGTGATAAAATTTGGAAAGAGAAGAGAACATAGTATTTTCCCAAAAGGTAACATGACGAGAGATGCGTAACTTATTAGAAACAGGATCCCAACAACGATACCCTTTGTGTTCAATGCCATAACCAAGAAAACAACATAGACGAGTACGGGGTTCTAATTTTGTATGTTCATGAGGTTGTAAAAGAACAAAAGAAACACATCCAAAAGGTTTAAGGATGGAATAGTCAGGAGGTTGTCCAAACAACTTTTCAAAAGGAGATAAATTATGAAGAACCAAGGTAGGAAGACGATTAATAATATAAACAGCATGAAAAGCTACTTCTCCTTAAAATTTTTCTGGACATGAGGCAGAAAGAAGAAGAGTACGTACAGAATCAAGAATATGGCGATGCTTGCGTTCGGCTCGCCCATTCTGTTGAGAGGTGTGAGGACAAGAACGTTGAACAATGGTGCCTTGTTGACTAAGAAACTGAAGTAAAGAAGAATCCCGATATTCCATGGCATTGTCTGTTCGGAGAATTTTAATGTCACAAGAGAACTGAGTTTTAATCATTTTTGCAAATGTGATGTAAATTTGTGATAACTCATATCGATGTTTCAAAAAATATATCCAAGTAAACCAAGAATAATCATCAATAAATATTACAAAATAACGAAAACCATTTATTGAAGAAATAGGAGAAGGACCCCAAATGTCAGAATGAATTAAACCAAAAGGAGTGTCTGAAGTAGTATTATTATGAAAAAAAGATAATGCAGGTTGTTTTGCAAGCTGACAATTTAAACAATTTAAAAAAAAATGGTATAATAATAGGTATGAAAGAATGAACCAGAACAGGTTGTAGAGAGAGCAGAGAGACCCCAAAAACTATAAATAAAAGCTTTATGGCTCTGATACCATGTTAGAAGAAAGAATACAAGTAATGAAGAAAAGGATTGTGTATTTGTCTGTGTCTCATTTACAGAGATATTACATCTATTTATACATGAAAATATGAACTAATTTGGACAAGAATAATAATTGCTATAATTATGCTATACAAATCTCCTATAATCATGCTAATTGCTGTAATTATGCTACACAAATCTCCTATAATCATGCTAATTGCTGTAATTATGCTAACAAGTGTATTGAGTCATTTATTCAACAGTGATTCCAAGTCTCGTTTTCTTTATTTAGAAAACACCTATGTACCATTATTTGTTCCCATTTTGCATGGAGAAAACAACATACATAATATATATTTAACAAAAACACCATTATCATATATTTATTCACCAACCTGTATTAAACAAAATGAAGCCTAGATAGATGGAGTATCCCTAAAATCTACAACTAGAGTTGGATCCTCTCCTAAAGTTAATGAAAAAGAAAGAGTACTTATGATGTGCCCTGGTTGGGTTAAGGTTAATTTGAGCAAGATGAGTTAATTTGATTTAGGCAGAATTTAGAAGGATGAATGGCAAGTTGATGACTAGGGTTTGCTTGAAAACTACGAATATGTTTGCTTTTAATGGATGTTGTTCGAATTAGAGAGGTTATGAATCAAGGGATATTACCTAGAATAAAGGTGAATGGAAGGATTGAATTACGTTTACAAGGTTTCTGCTAGGTTCTGATTGTAGGATAACTTCAATTAACAAAAGTAAAAATAAAAAGAATCCAATTTGCATCCGTTTCATAACAACTTGGTTTGAATTGTCAGAGACTAATTTGTTAATGGAATTTAAATTTGAGAATCAAACTTGTGGGTTTTGTTATACTTAAGGATTTAATTATAATTTATGCAAAATTTAAGTATGTGATAAATTTTTTTTTATTATTTTAATGTATTAAATAGCTGGTTATATTAGAAATGATTTTTATAATCGGTGCAACTTGTTAAGATTCATTAAATATATTTATCTATTAATAATTTTACATTGGTAACATAAGAAATTATATTTTTATGTGATATTATATCCCATTTAATATAATATTACACATTTTTGTGTAATATGGATAATTCTCGATGCAAATGTAGTAATAAATTAATTGTTTTGTTTGCACATTGCATGAATTATTTATTTTTTTAAGAATATAATTTAATATATATATTTTTATATTTTGTATTTTTCACAATCATATTATAAATTTTAATTAATTATAATTTTATTTCAAATATTAATAATAAATTAATTAATTAATAGATTATTATTATTATTATTAAGTTAATATGTAAAAATAAAATAAAATAATATAAAATAATAAATAAAGTAGAGAAAGCTGTTGCACTCATTTCATATAGGCATTTTAGGGTAATTTTGCATCCATTTTGCTCTTATATTTTAGTATATTTTATGCTTTTAGCTTTATTTTAACTTATTTATTAACTTTAATTACTTAATATTTGATTTTTGTAATTTTGTTGTTTTTAATCGGTTTTGTGGTAAATTGAAGGTCAATGAATGCACTAGGAGGTGATTTGAATAAATTTGAAGCCCTTTAGGCATAGAGAAAAGTTAAAGAAATTAAGCTTTGAAAAATTAAGTTAGCATAGATTTACTTGAGATATTGCTTAGGGTATGTTATACTACTTAACCTAAAGCCTTGGGCAAGTCGCAGGTCAAGCGCCACTTAATTCCAACATATTCAGAGTTTTATTCTCCAAACCTACCAAGATTTGCTTGGGGTCTTGCTTGAGATCCTGCTTAGGGTAAGTGGCAGTGCTTAAGGTGCAACTCAGGTTAAGCTGAAAGTCAAGCATGAGCAGAAAAACTCATTTTAACACAAATCTGTAGAAATTTTCTGAGGGTCTACTTAACCTTAAGCAGACAGGGCATACAGAGGCAGAAATTTGATGAAGATGTTACTTAGAGTAAGCAATACCCTAAGCAGACTGCCCAAAATATAGAAAACTCTACTGACCTAGACATTTTTATACCTAATTTCCTATCTATTCGTTGGCTCTTATCCATTTTTAAGGCAACTTTTAGAACCATATAAAAACATCATTTTTCCAGTTTTTTCGATAAGAAGTAACAACAAGAAAGAAAAGAAAGAAAATCAAGGAGGACGCCATCAATTCTGAAGAAAAGGAGGTCCTGTTGCCATTTCTTGAAGCTCCAGGATTCAGAGTTTTGGGTTCTTCTACTTGGGATTTTCTATTTTTAGTCCCCTTATCATGTTTTTCTCTACTTTTTCATCAATTTCTCTTATAAATACCAACATGAATGAGTAGAATCTTTAGATTTTAGAGTTGAAAAATATGTTTTAGATTAATTTACAGATTTGGACTGGTTATTTCCATATTTTATAGAAATATGAGTTTTGATTCTTTCCTTGTGTGCCTAATTTACTTGCCTAATATTGGTACCCATTGGGTATTGTGTTAATCTTTGATTGAAAGACCAAAAGGTAAAAATCATTGATAGATAATCAATGATTAGAACTTGAAATCACTTAGATTTAGAAATAAACTAGGATTTTAAGATGATTCATTGATTGGTTATAAAATTTAATGAGTTTTAAGTTAATCTAGCACACTTTCTTGAGATCAGTGATATATTGAAGATACAAAAAAGTTTCTGATGATGTAATTTGACTTAGATGATTCCCTTTCTCTTTGAAGGACCGAGCTAGAGAGTGGTTACATTCTTTGCCATCGGGTTCTATCACAACATGGGATGAACTTTCTCAAGCATTTTTAGCTTAATATTTTCCACCAAGCAAGATAGCTAAACTAAGAAATGAGTTGACTTCTTTAAACCTAGAGATGATGAGAGCTTGTATGAAGTATGGGAGAGATACAAGGATTTACAAAGGAGATGTCCACACCATGGGATTCCTAAGTGGATGCTTATTCAACACTTTTACATTGGAGTTTCACCAGCTATTATAAGTACAATTGATGCATCTTCTAGAGCTGATCTTATGGAGAAATCTAAAGATGAAGCTTTTTCTGCTCTCAATAAAATTGCTTATAACAACTACCAGTGGAATTATGGGAGGAATGAGATCAAGAAACCAGCTGGTATGTTTGAGCTTAATGCCATGAATATGATTAATGCTAAGTTTAATGCTTTGACAAGGAAGATGGACAAGCTAAGCATAAAAGTAGATTCTTCAGTTGGAGGTTCAAGTAATTCAGTAAATGTTGGAGCTGTAAATGTCAATTGTGCAACTGATTTTCCTGTATGTGGTCAAGACTTTTCAAGTGAATAAGTGGATTATGCAGGGAACTACAATCAAAGACTAGGTGGTAACCCATTTCCTACAACTTATGATCTAGTATGGAGAAACCACCCTAATTTCTCTTGGGTAGGTAGATAAGAATAACACTAGAATTTTCAGCAACCCTCTGGGTATCAACAACATCAGAATTTTCAGCTGAATAGAGGTCCTCTTCTTGGAATTCGTAAACCTCAAAATGCACCTGCTCCACCACAACCACAATAACCTCCACCACAATAAGCACAACTAGACAAGACAGTTAGATTGGAAGCCATGATTGAAACTCTAATAGCAAGCCATCAAAGTCAACAAGATATGATTTCTCAATTAGCATCTAATGTGGATCAAATGGCAACACACAACAAGATGTTAGAGAATCAAATAGCTCAATAGGCTAGCTCCTCAAACAACAAAGCATTTGGAAAGCTTCCTAGCTAACCAAAAAATTCAAGGGAGTATTGCAAGGCTATTATATTGAGAAGTGGAAAAATATTAGAGAGTGGAGATAAAAAGATCGAAGAGAAAGTTGAAGAATAGAAAAATAGAGAAGGAGATGAAAAAGCTAAAGTTGAGGTTATAGTTGAAGTTGAAAAAGAGAGTTTAGTGGAAGAAAAAGGAAGTAAAGAGAAAGAGAGTAAAGAGGAAGAACCTGAATATGTAACACCTAAGGCTTACATGCCACCTTTACCATTCCCACAATTTGGAAAGTTTTTGAAGGTGTTAAAGTCTTTGCATGTGACTATTCCTTTCACTGATGCCTTAGCGCAAATGCCTTCATATGCTAAATTTTCTAAGGAGATTTTGTCTAACAAGAAGAAGTTGAAAGAATTGGAAACAGTAGCTCTTACAGAAGAAAGCAGTGATATCTTACAAAATAAGCTTTCACCCAAACTGAAAGATCCTGGTATTTTTCAATATCATATCACATTGGAGATAGCAGTATAGATAAAGCTTTATGTGATCTTGGAGCCAATGTTAGTCTAATGCCTTTGTCTATTTATGAGAAGATGAAGATTTGAGAAATGAAACCTACCGCCATTTCATTATAGTTAGTAGATAGGTCTATTAAATTTCCAATTGGGGTGATTGAGAATGTTCCTTTGATAGTTGGAAAATTTTTCACACCAGTAGACTTTGTAGTATTAGAAATGGAAGGGGATGTACACATTCCTATTATTCTTGGTAGACCTTTCCTTGCTACTGCTAGAGCTGTGATTGATGTAAAGAATGGAAGGCTTACATTAGAAGTTGTGGAAGAAAAAGTTAAATTTAATTTGTTTCAAGCAATGAAAAAGAAAGATGATTAAGATTCATGTTTGAGATTTGATGTGGTAGATGAGTTGGTCAAAGAAGTGTTTAAAAAGCAACATCCTGAAGATCCCTTAGAAGCTTGTTTGGTTCACAACATCAAAAGGGGGGATGAGATTGAAGAAACTGTAGAATATGCTCAAATTTTAAAAGGAAATTCACCTTTGCCTATGGCTAGTGCTAAGAAGATTGAAGATTTGAAGCAAGATACTACTTCACCGCCAATTCTTAAAACAAGTGAAGCACCAAAGGTAGAGTTAAAACCTCTTCTAACAAATCTCAGGTATGCTTTTCTTGGTCAAAATTCTACATATCCTGTGATTGTTTGTGCTAAATTAAATGATTGTGAAGTTGAAAAATTATTAAGAGTTCTTAGAGAGCATAGGAGGATAATTGGTTATACCATTGATGCTATTAAAGGAATACATCCTTCTGCATGCATGCATAGAATTTTGTTGGAAAATTATCATAAAGCCTCTAGAGAGTCACAAAGAAAATTGAATCCAAATATGAAAGAGGTTGTGAAAAAAGAGACCTTAAAATTGCTTGATGCAGGTATCATTTACCTTATTTCTGATAGCAATTGGGTAAGTCCAGTTCATGTTGTACCCAAGAAAGTAGGCATCACAGTAGTAAATAATGAAAATGATGAACTAATACCTATTAGGACTGTAATTGGATGGAGAATGTACATAGATTATAGGAAATTGAACAATGCAACTAGAAAGGACCATTTTCTATTCCATTTATAGATCGGATGCTTGAGAGATTAGCTCATTATTCTTATTTTTGCGATTTGGATGGCTATTCAGGGTTCTTTCAGATCCTTATTCACCCCAATGATCAGAATAAAACTACCTTCAAATGTCCCTATGGTACCTTAGCATATCGAAGGATGCCATTTGGACTATGTAATGCTCCAGCTACATTTCAAAGATGTATGATGTCTATTTTTTCAAATTTCATTGAGGATATTATGAAAGTGTTCATGGATGATTTCTTTATGTATGGTAAATCTTTTAATGAATGCTTATCTAACTTGTCTAAAATTTTGCAGAGATGTGAAGAGTTTAATTTAGTTTTGAATTGGAAAAAGTGTCATTTTATGGTACAAGAAGGAATTGTTTTGGAACATCTTGTGTCAAATAGGGGTATTGACATAGACATAGCAAAGGTAAAATTATTGAGAAAATGTCACCCCCAACATCTGTGAAAGGAGTGAGGAGTTTCTTGGGGCATGCTAGATTTTACAGAAGATTCATCAATGATTTTTCTAAGATTTTTAAACCTCTTACTAATTTATTAAGTAAAGACGTGGAATTTCATTTTGATACTGATTGTGTGAATTCTTTTTGCAGGATAAAAGAAGCTTTGATATCTGCTCTTATTATGCAGCCACCTGATTAGTCATTACTAATTGAAGTGTGATGCAAGTAATTATGCCATCGAGGCTGTTTTAGGATAAAGGAAAGATAAGAAGATGTGTAAAATCTATTATGCAAGTAGGACCTTAGATGATGCTTAAATAAATTATTCTACTATAGAAAAAGAATTTTTTTGCAGTAGATAAATTCAGGTTCTATCTTGTAGGGCCCAAAGTAATAGTATACACAGATTGGAACACCCCTCACCCGTCTACAGTGTAGCCGAGCAAGGAATGCACATTCGGTGCTGAAACACCCTATCTTATGCTGTCCTGTTCACTATTAATTTCAAAACTTTATTTTTTCAAAAATGGTTTAGGCACTAACGTTATTTATTAAAGTCTGACTAATGTGGTAAAAACCATATGGTCTCAATAATCATAATTACAATCTCATTCATAATCACACTCAGCTCTTATATCGAAATTCTCAATTTCATCAATATACATAATTTGTAACTAATTGCATAAAATCACAGTCTACATGTTATATAATTTAATTAAATCACAGACTTATTTAATACAATTTCTTAGTTTGAATTACAACATAAGAAATAATTAAAATATACAAAACATTATATGCTTAATGTGAGCCCTATCTACATGCATTGCTGAGGAAGTGACAACCTTTGAGTTCTTCTGACACTTCTGCAGATCTGGACTCCAAAAATCTCAGTCAACTGTCTACTTGTTTTACCTTCAGTACCTGCACGAGGAAACAATTCCATTGCGCTAAGCATTTCTGCTTAGTGGTACAATAATATAATAATGAAATAATATATACAAATAAAGAAATAAATAAATCATAATTCGGATACTCAGAAATCAACTTAATTTGGTATGCTATTTCTAGTATCAACTATCTTATATACTAGTTTGTTCCTCTTTAGAAGTGCTAAGTTTATAACCTTTCAGTAATAATACCCAGTATACAAATTATTCTAACTATATTGTATTTTAAGTCTCTAGGGTTCTACAAATTGTATTTTTATTATGTTTCTATTGCTAATCTCTTTTACTCATTTCATTCAATACTTAATTTAATTGTACTAAAATTTCATTATACTTAACTTAACTGCCTAAATGAATTAATTTTTTAATTGACTGCCTGTGTAGCCTCTATACACTGACCAGACTGGATAAATGGATAAAATAACACTAAGTACCTAGTACCTCGCTTCATCACACCATCAGTCACAAAGTATCCACTGGTGTGCAAACAGTGGATGAAATAGCACTGGGTACCTAGTACCTCGGGCCGTCACACCATCGGTCACAAAGAATCTCTCGATGTGCAAACAGTGGATGAAATAGCACTGGGCACCTAGTACCTCAGGCCGTCACACCATCGGTCACAAAGTATCTCCCGCTGTGCAAACAGTGGAGCTAAGAAGCCATATAATCAATCAGGCAATAAGTCGAGTATAATAACACAATCCGTATAGCCATAGGCTATTAAAATTATAGTATAGCATAATAAGCCATAAAATACAATATGGCATGATGCCATTTACAATACAGCTGTTAGAACCCTATTGGCATGCCAACCTATCCAAACTAGTCAACTAAGCAAACTAGGGCATATTACAAGATTATATATTTAATTCTTTATTTTTAGGGTTTATACGTCATTATGCCTTTCACTGGTCAACGAACATGCTGACCTTTTTATACATCATGGATAAGTTGATTCTAGTATCAACATGTTACAATTTATATTTCAATATGATGCCAATATAGTACATTGTACATTTCTCATAAGTTGGCATTTATTTCCAATTTATTTCTAGGCTTTATTGTATAGTATTGTCAATTTTTCAGTTTTGGTATGCTAGATTGATTTAGCTAAATGTCCTATTTTCATTGGTTTGTAGCTTCTGGTCAAAGAAGCAAATTTATAACTCTATCTCTTATTGAACTTTTAGCACTAATTTCATGTCATTCTGAGTTGTATAGGCCAAGATATAGTCAATTTACTAAAGCTAGACCGATTGCATTTTTAATGCAATTTTAGGTCAAATTCAATTCTGGCAGATTTAGTACCCTAAGTTGGGCAAGCAGTTTGACTTGATTCTGGTCATTTCTGAGCTTTGGTGTCTTCATAAGAGTTGTAGCTCTATGTCTAAGCTTTCCATTGATATAAGTTTCAGGTCATTTGGACTTGTTTACAGTGAGTTATGGCCAAATGAGTGACTACTGCTCCTATGGTCAAATTCTAGGTTGCAATGCTTCCGAACAGTTTTGATATCTTAATTTATGCAATCAAATTGACTTAGTAAATGACATTTCTGAGTTCTGTAATCTTCACCAAAATTGTAGCCCTATGTCTAAGCTTTCTATTGGTATAAATTTCAGGTCATTTGAACCAGTTTTAAGAGAGTTAGGGTCATTTTAGTGACTAATGATCATATGATAAAAAAATCTGGATTTCAATCTACCAATTCCGGATTAGGTCACTTTTTGAGTCACTTTCTGGATAGATTTTTGGTAAGGCTTCTGCATGAAAGTTGGTTCATTATAAGTCTAATTTTTCCTCCAATTGGCATCATACCTATTGGGATCATACATTTAGGTTTATAAGCTCAAATGTATACTGCCCTTAACAATTTCCCAAACACAAATCACATACACATTCAACTTGCTCTATGTTAACTTCTTATACCTAATTCTAATTTTGTACCAACCATATTCATTCATCATTTCACATTATAGTCAATTTGGGCAGAATACAAACATTCGCAATGTACAATTACGATTCTAATTCACACAGCCCCAAAATCAACATAAAATACATAAATATACCTATCAATTACATGGAATTTCATCTAAAATTTTACCATACACTTCTATCAATCACCAATACCATAATTTACCAATTTAATTCATGAAATCTCACATTCTTCTTAGTTCATCAAGGCTGTCAAAGATCACCACTTCCTTCAAACCCCAAATCACATGCCCAATCACCACTTATACATGAAATTAGTTCACTAACATAATCAATTACTTTAATTAACACTAATTCTCATTAAATACCATCAAATTCATGTAAGAACAATTCACTTACCTTCCATTTCCATGGCTGTCAAATTTGCTCACATCCAATACTCAATTAATTCCTCAAATTCCTTAACCCAATTACTTACCATAACATCAATTCCAACTTTACCTAAGCAAAAGGAAGAAATAGAACACTTGCACATGAAATCAATTTACTAAACCATCTAATTACCACAATCAATGTCATTACCCATCCATTACATATCAAAATAAATTAGAACTCCTTAAATCCCATGGCTGCTGAATTTTTGACTTCCTAATACTCAACCATTTCTTCATTTTTTTCTTAACCATTCAATTTGTTTCAACCTTAATACAAAGTTTAATTAAGGAAGATAAAAAAACTAGCACTAACCTTTTGTGGAGCTTGATCAAACCTCAGCTAATCCTCTTCAAATTACCATCAATCTCTTCCTTGTGATGTGGGGATCAAAATTAGTGAAGTGAACCTTGGGTTTTAAGTTGAAAATGGTGGAGTTTAAGAAGGTTGCATGAAACGGCCATGGAAGGAAAGCTTGGGAGAGCATTCGGCCATGGAAGAGAATTTGAGGTTGAAGATGATGAAGTGCTGCCCTCTTTATCCTCAAGTGAGCTTTTATAGTCCACTAAATCCTCCACTAACTTAGATTAAATATTAAACTAATTCAAGGTTTTCCTTAATTACAATTATGCCCTCATTTTTCACTATTTACATTATATGTCAATTTTTTTATTTTCATGGCATTTTCAAATTTTAATACTACTTATTTTTAATGAACATTTAGGTCAAAAGCCCACTCTAGGTGTCAAATGACCAAAATGTCCCTCTTCGGGTTGAATTTCAAAATTTTCGGTGCTACCGATTAATTTCTTGACCCGCTGATTTCTTTAATTTTTGTTTTTATTTATATTGACTTACTAAATTTTTTTTGACTTTTTCAATGTCAATTACACCTCTGTAAACCTTTAATTTTGTCCCGAAAATATTTTTCAGGGTTCCCCGCAGTCCAGGGCTAGTCAACGATCCTCGCTGTAAATTTCTGGTGCGGTCACCCATCGCTACGGTGCTGGCTCGTTTAACCTAGTTTCATTTTCTCTTTTTTATTTTTCCTTAATTTTTCTTGTATTTTCTTATTGTTTATTTCATCATTTTATGCCTGTTCACTCTCACCGAAGTGTAGTTCCAGACATTCTGACTTGTCTGGACAGACATCAGTTGTCAGAACAGCAGAACGTACGGACTACCGATGGTAAGGGTGTTACAATTCTTTCCCTCTAAATAAAATTTTGTTTTCAAAATTTATCCAGTGTAAATAATCGAGAAACCGCTATCTCTTAGTCTTTTCGCATTTTCATGTTATAATATTTTACTTTCTCTTTAATATGTCTTACTCGTCTTAGTTTTACAATTTTTATCCTTATCTCTATTTACTATCGAAAATTCGTAGCTCTACACAATAGTCTCAAGTCGGTACTGTAATTTGCAGCTTACAGCACAAACATCGAGAACATTACGTAGTTACCACGGTATATCCTAATAGATCCTTTTCGAATTTATGACTTTCTGTGGATCGGAATCCATTCCTCAACCTAAAATAACTAGAGAAAACAGATCTGCATAGTGTCACCTCAACTCTTATGAATGCAATGCATGTATGTACACTAGTTCTTTCTACTTATTTGTGCCTAGGAATGCCTAAACTGTGCTCTGATACCACTAAATAACACCCCTCACCCGTCTACAATGTAGCCGAGCAAGGAATGCACATTCGGTGTCGGAGTACCCTATCTTATGCTGTCCTATTCACTGTTAATTTCAAAACTTTATTGTTCAAAAATGGTTTAAGCACTAACGTTATTTATTAAAGTCTAACTAACTTGGTAAATACCATATGGTCTCAATAATCATAATCAAAATCTCATTCATAATCATGCTCAGCTCTTATATCGAAAGTCTCAATTTCATCAATATACATAATTTGCGACTAATTGCATAAAATCACAGTCCACATGTTATATAGATTAATTAAATCACAGACTTATTTAATACAATTTCTTAGTTTGAATTACAACATAAGAAATAATTAAAATATACAAAATATATTATATGCTTAATGTGAGCCCTATCTACATGCATTACTGAGGAGGTGATAACCTTGAACTCTTCTGACACTTTTACAGATCTAGACTCCAAAAATCTTAGTCAACTGTCTACTGGTTTTACCTTCAGTACTTGCGCGAGGAAACAATTCCATCGCGCTAAGCATTTCTGCTTAGTGATGTAATAATACAACAATGAAATAATATATACAGATAAAGAAGGAACTAAATCATAATTCGGATACTCAGGAATCAATTTAATTTAGTATGATATTTCTAGTATCAACTATCTTATACACTAGTTTGTACCTTTTTGGAAGTGCTAAGTTTATAACCTTTCAGTATTAATACCTAGTATACAAATTATTCTAACTGTATTGTATTTTAAGTCTCTAGGATTCTGCAAATTGTATTTTTATTATGTTTCTATTGCTAATCTCTTTTACTCATTTCATTCAATACTTAATTTAATTGTACTGAAATTTCATTATACTTAACTTAACTGCCTGAATGAAATAATATTTTAATTGACTGCCTGTGTAGCCTATATACTGACTAGACTGGATAAATGGATAAAATAGCACTGGGTATTTAGTACCTTGGGCCGTCACACCATCGGTCACAAAGTATTTCCCGGTGTGCAAATAGTGGATGAAATAGCACTGGGTACCTAGTACCTCGGGCCATCACACCATCGGTCACAAAGTATCTCCCGGTGTGCAAATAGTGGGGCTAAGAAGCCATATAATCAATCAGGCAATAAGCTGAGTATAATAACACAATCCGTATAGTCATAGGCTATTAAAATCATAGTGTGGCATAATAAGCCATAAAACACAATATGGCATGATGCCATTTACAATACAGCTGTTAGAACCCTATTGGCATGCCAACCTATCCAAACTAGTCAACTAGGCAAACTAGGGCATATTACAAGATTACATATTTAATTCTTTATTTTTAAGGTTTATATGTCATTATGCCTTTCACTGGTCAACGAATATGTTGACCTTTTTATATCATGGATAAGTTTATTCTAGTATCAACATGTCACAATTTGCATTTCAATATGATGCCAATATAGTACATTATACATTTCTCATAAGTTGACATTTATTGTCAATTTATTTCTAGGCTTTATTGTATAGTATTGTCAATTTTTCAATTTTGGTATGCTAGATTGATCTAGCTAAATGTCCTATTTTCATTGGTTTTTAGCTTCTGGTCAAAAAAACAAATTTGTAGCTCTATGTCTTATTGAACTTTTGGCACTGATTTTAGGTCATTTTGAGTTGTATAGATCAAGATATAGTCAATTTACTAAAGCTAGACAGATTACATTTTCATTGCAATTTTAGGTAAAATTCAATTCTGGTAGATTTAGTACCTTAAGCTAGGCAAGCAATTTGACTTGATTCTGGTCATTTCTGGGCTTTGGTGTCTTCATAAGAGTTGTAGCTCTATGTCTAAGCTTTCCATTGATGACTTGTTTACAGTGAGTTATGGCCAAATGAGTGACTACTGCTCATATGGTCAAATTCTGGGTTGCTATGGTTCTGAACAGTTTTGATATCTCAATTTATGCAAGCAAATTGACTTAGTAAATGACATTTCTGGGTTCTGTAATCTTCACCAAGATTGAAGCACAATGTCTATGCTTTCTATCAGTATAAATTTCAGATCATTTGGACCTGTTTTGAGTGAGTTATGGTCATTTTAGTGACTATTGTTCATATGGTAAAAAATCTGGCTTTCAATCTACCAATTCTGGATTAGGTCACTTTTTGAGTCACTTTCTGGACAGATTTTTGGTAAGGCTTCTACATGAAAGTTGGTTCATTATATGTCTAATTTTGCCTCCAATTGGCCTCATACCAATTGGGGTCATGCATTTAGGTTTATAAGCTCAAATGTATACTGCCCTTAATAATTTCCCAAACACAAATCACATGCACATTCAACTTGCTCTTTATTAACTTCTCATACCTAATTCTGATTTTGTACCATACCATATTCATTCATCATTTCACATTATAGTTAATTTGGGCAGAATACAAACATCCTCAATGTACAATTACAATTCTAATTCACATAGTCCCAAAATCAACATAAAATACATAAATATACCTATCAATTACATGGAATTTCATATAAAATTTTACCATACACTTCCGTCAATCACCAATACCATAATTTACCAATTTAATTCATGAAATCTCACACTCTTCTTAGTTTATCAAGGCTACCAAAGATCACCACTTACTTCAAACCCCAAATCACATGCCCAATCACCACTTATACATGAAATTAGTTCACTAACATAATCAATTACTTTAATTAACACTAATTCTCATTAAATACCATCAAATTCATGTAAGAACAATTCACTTACCTTCCCTTTCCATGGTTGCCAAATTTGCTCACATCCAATACTCAATTAATTCCTCAAATTCCTTAACCCAATTACTTACCATAACATCAATTCCAACTTTACCTGAGCAAAAGGAAGAAATTGAACACTTGCACATGAAATCAATTTACTAAACCATCTAATTACCATAATAAATGTCATTTCCTATCCATTACATATCAAAATAAATTAAAACTCCTTAAATCCCATGGCTGCTGAATTTTTGACTTCCCAATACTCAACCATTTCTTCACTTTTTCTTATCCATTCAATTTGTTTCAACCTTAATTCAAAGTTTAATTAAGGAAGATAAGAAAACTAGCACTAACCTTTTGTGGAGCTTGATCAAACCTCAACTAATCCTCTTCAAATTACCATCAATCTCTTCCTTGTGATGTGGGGATTAAAATTAGTGAAGTGAACCTTGGGTTTTAAGTTGAAAATGGTGGAGTTTAAGAAGGTTGCATGAAACGGCCATGAAAGGAAAGCTTGGGAGAGCATTCGGCCATTGAAGAGAATTTGAGGTTGAAGATGATGAAGTGCTGCCCTCTTTATCCTCAAGTGAGCTTTTATAGTCCACTAAATCCTCCACTAACTTAGATTAAATATTAAACTAATTCAAGGTTTCCCTTAATTGCTATTATGTCCTCATTCTTCACTATTTATATTATATGTCAATTTCTTATTTTCATGGCATTTTCAAAATTTAATACTACTTATTTTTAATAGACATTTAGGTCCAAAGCCCACTCTAGGTGTCAAATGACCAAAATGCCTCTCTTCGGGTTGCATTTCGAATTTTTCGATGCTACCGATTAACTTCTTGACCCATCGATTTCTTTAATTTTTTTTTTTTATATTGACTTACAAAATTTTCTTTGACATTTTCAATGTCAATTACACCTTTGTAGACCTTTAATTTGGTCTCGAAAATATTTCTTAGGGTTCCCCGTAATTCAAGGCTAGTGAACGATCCTCGCCGTAACTTCCCGATGCAATCACCCATCGCTATGGTGCCAGCTCGTTTAACTTAGTTTCACTTTCTCTCTTGTATTTTTCCTTAATTTTTCTTGTATTTTCTTATTGTTTATTTCATCATTTTATGCCTGTTTACTATCATCGAAGTATAGTTCCAGACATCCTAGCTTGTCCGGATAGACATCAATCGTCGAAATAGTAAAATGTACAGACTATCGATGGTGAAGGTGTTACACAAATCATGCAGCTATCAAGTATCTTCTTCAAAAAAAAGAGGCTAAACCTAGGTTGATAAGATGGATATTACTCCTTCAAGAGTTTGATTTGGAAATTAAGGACAAGGAAAGAGTAGAAAATGTAGCAGCAGATCATTTATCTAGATTGAGCCAAGAACAAGGACAAAATTTAGGGAAAGAGCTTTCAATAGATAATTATTTTCCTAATGAGCAACTTTTGGCTATCATTAGTGCAAAAATCCCTTGGTATGCAGATGTTGTGAACTATTTGGTGTGTAGAATCCTTTCACCTGATTTGACATGGTAACAAAAGAAGAAATTTCTTTTTGATGTGAAGGATTATGATTGGGAAGAGCCATTCTTGTTTAAGAGATGTGGAGATGGGCTGATTATGAGATGTTTAGCTGATGAGAAGATGGAGGATGTCATTAGATATTGCCATTCTCCACCTTATGGGGTCATATAAGTGTTACAAAAACTACAGCAAAAGTTCTTCAAGTAGGGTTCTTTTGGCCACATATTTTTAGAGATGTGAGAAATCTTGTGAATGCATGTGATAGGTGTCAAAGGATAGGAAATATCTCAAAAAGAGATGAGATGCCCCTCCAAAACATATTGGAAGTAGAACTATTTGATGTGTGGGGTATTGACTTTATGAGGCCTTTTCCATCATCCTTTATGAATAAGTAAATCTTATTTGGAGTAGATTATGTGAGCAAATGGGTTGAAGCTATACCATCTTCAACTAATGATGTTAGAGTTGTGGTCAAATTTCTTAAGAAATTCATTTTTACAAGATTTGGAGCTTCACGTGCCATTATAAGTGATGGAGGTTGTCACTTTTGCAACCATCAATTTCAGAGACTATTATAAAAATATGGAGTTAAGCATAAGGTTGCAACACCCTACCATCCACAAACTAATGGTCAAGTAGAGATTTCAAATAGAGAGCTGAAAAGGATTTTTGAGAAAACAGTGAATAGTTCAAGAAAAGATTAGTAATTAAAGTTGGATGATGCTCTCTAGGCTTATAGGACAGCTTTTAAAACTCCCATTGACACAACTCCTTTTAGATTGATTTATGGAAAAGCTTGTCATTTGCCTTTGGAATTGGAACATAGAGCATATTGGGCCACAAGGACATTGAATTTTGACTTAAAGGCTGCTGGAGAAAAGATAATGTTGTAATTAAATGAACTTGAGGAACTTAGACTTGATGCTTATGACAATGCCAAGCTTTATAAGGAAAGAACTAAGAGATGACATGATAAGCACATTAAGAGGAGAGAATTTAAAAAGGGAGATGCTATTCTCTTGTATAATCTAGGTTAAGGTTATTTCCTGAAAAATTGAAGTTAAGATGGTTAGGACCTTACACAGTTACAAAGGTATATCCATATGGAGCTATTGAGATAGGGAATGAAACCTCAGGTACTTTCAAAGTAAATGGGAAAAGGCTAAAGACTATATTATTGGAGAGTCCACATAAAAAGTTATAGAGATTTCATGGCTTACTTCCCCAACTGGGGATGTTTAGGTGATTTGGAGTGGAAGGTCAAGCTTAAGACCTTAAATAAGCGATTCTTGGGAGGCAACCCATGCGTATCCTTTATAGTTTATTAACTTTCTATTTCATTTCATTTGAGTTTTTATCCTCATTAAACTCAAAGGTGACATTTATTTATCTTTTATAGGTATTTCATGAAGATTGGATAAAATTTGGATTTGTAGCAAAAAGGGAAATAATTGAGAGGAAGCAAGTATAAGGCAAATAAGGCAAATTTCTGTAATTTTTTAGGTCCTGTGAATAGTAACACTTTTAAACTTGTGTTAAATTGTTGATATTGAAAATCTACTTGATAACACATGTTTAATTTTGTGTTTTGTGAACTTTTGTGAAATGCAACTTGAATAAGGATCAATTTTGATATTTAGGACTGATGTGAGCTTTATTGAAGTGCAAAAATTATGTTTGTTATAGTTTATCTTTTAGTGTATATATAGTTTTTATTGTTTGTTGAAATTTGTATGTTTTTGTTCAAATTACTTTTCATGCTACTATTTATAGTACTGTTCATGTTATTTTAGTAGCCAATTTTCATGTCTTTTATGCAAATTTTGAGTGCTTAGCATATATCTTAGATGCTGCTAATAAAGTTGTTTTGAGTTTAAGTTTAAGCTTAAGTTCACTCACTTAGGTTGCAAGGGTAACTGCAAATTTGTGCTTAAATTTGAGCTTATTGTCTTCAATTTCTACATGTTTATGGGATGCTTGATGTATTTTTGAGAGTTAATATGTTAAATTCTTCAATTTTCTAGAGTTAGTGTGTAATTGGTTATGGCTAAGGGTCAAGATAGCATTCCATAGCATTTGGACTATTTTTGGTAAGTGAAATCATAATTTTTTCCAAAACCTACCGAAACTTGCTGATGATATTACTTACCTTAAGCTGTACCCTATGCAAGTCATGCTTAATCTTAAGCAATTTTGTGCTTACCATAAGCATTACCCTAAGCCACTAGTTGTTTGTCCTAAATTTTAAAATCCTAAGTTTCCACCCTTTATCCCATTTTTTCACTCGAAAAACCAGAGTCCACTACCACTCTGCTCACCATCTCTTTAAGTAGTTTCTAAGGAATTTTAGAGAAAATTCTTTCTATTTAATTAGACTTCTAAGATTTGGTCCACCTATAGACCCCGAAAATCTAAAATTTTTGCCAAATCAAAATGGCAAAACCATCTTCACCTTCAATCGACCCTAACCCTAACCTAAAACCACCACCACCACCACAATCACTACCACATTCACCACCATTACCCCAAGACCAAACGCCTTCCCTCATTCCACCAACGCCTCTCACACCACAATAAGAAACTCCCATAGAAACCACTATTCTTACCCCATTCATCGAAACCCCTATTGAGACACCCATTGCCAAAACCCCAGTTCAAGAAACAACATAACCAATACTTGAACCTGCACCAGCTCAAGGCAAATGTAAAACCAAAACCAAAATGGCTGTGGGTAGAACCAAGAAAGCTCTGTTGCGAAAAGGAAAGGGTTATCCCCTGCTCCTATGGATTTAGGATCTTTACCTAGGGTTTCTTCAGAGCCAGTCAGTAAGAGAACAAGGTCAGCCTCATGGTTTTCATCACCAGTAGCTCCAGTGCCTGCTTTTCAGTCACCATTGACATCTTCTCAGCCTGCTAGTGTTTCAGCAGCACCATCAGCATTTGTAGATGACATAAAGGAGGTAACTTCTTCATTACCTTGGGCTTTTAAGGATGTAGATATGAAAAATGCATGTGAGAGTTTAGTTTCCAAACCCATTTTAGCAAATAAATATATGGATGAGCACATTTTGAGAGAATTGGGTATATATGATGCTGTGTTTGCTTATTTAGATGTTGTCAATTAGACTGAGTTTGCTAGGATTAAGGAACCAGTCTACAAAGATTTAACTTTGGAGTTTTTGAGTTCCCTAAGGCAGAATTTCAAACCTAATGTTCCTGGCCATAAAGATATAATTTACTTTAGATGTGCTGGTGTGGATAGAGAGCTAGACATGGGCTCTATGAGTGCAATCTTTGGTTTTAAGGATGGTGGATATAAGCAGATTGAGTGGCAACATACTATCTACGATCCTGTGAAGTTTTGGAAGGAAATAGCCCCTTATGGAGGCTATTATTGGCAGAGGACGGCAAAGGCAACTAGGATTGTGGATCATGTGTTGAAATATCTTCATAGATTCATATCTTATACTGTCTTAGGCAGAGGGCACTGTAATAGCATTGTGGGTGCTGGAGACTTATTTTTCTTATGGTGCATGAAGGAGAGAAAACCAGTTAACATAGCTCACTTCTTGGTTACCCATTGGCACCAAACTGTTTCTAGGCACACCACAGGTAGCATAGTTTTAGGGGATATATCACTGCTATAGCCAATTCATTTGGCTTTGATGCTAATTTGTACAAGCTTATACCTGTTTTCGGTGAATCATACTTGGATAACACAATGCTGCTCCACATGGATTTGTGTGAGAAGAAAGGGCACACTTATGTGTTATTGCAGCAAGATAGTGAAGCTAGTGGTTCTACGGCACCAGGTGCTTATGCACCAGCAAACCTTATGCAGGTACCTCAAACAGATACTGAACAGCAGCCTTCACTTGAAATTTTGTCAATTTTAAAGTCCCTTAAAGCTAAAGTAACTAGCTTAACTGCTCAACCTTTAGTCTCCACAATTGAAACCACTGAGATCCTTATTGTTTTAAAGAGTGTAGAAACCAAGATTGATGTTTTGGGCAAGCAGCAAGTTAAGCATAAGAAAAAGCAGGATAAGAAACTTAAAAAGAGGTTTTTATCTCTTAAAAAGAAGCAAAAGCAGCAGAAAATTCAAATGTTTGAGCTATATAACAAATTGGCTCAATCCTTCAATAATTTATACCATTGGGGCCAAGACATATTCCAATAGATGAAAGACCTAATAGAGAACTTAGAGACAACCTCTAAAGCCTCAGACTACCAAGAAGTCCCTGCTGAACCTAAAGCAGACCCTGATGCAGCAACTCTTGTGCCACCAGCAAACCCATCATCAACAGCAAAGCCTTGACAACAATAGCAATAGCAAAAGTCTCTTTAGTTTAGTCGTAGTGTAGGCTTTCTTTCAGTCTTAGTTTTAATTTTAGTCTTAGTTTTGTGCCTTAGGTTTACTTTTGTAATTTGTTTGTTGGATTTCAAACTTTGGTAATAGTTGTAGTTTATTTTATTTTATGACTGTGCTTGCACTTTACACATTTTCTTTAGCTTATTTTATCTTATTTTATTATCTAATATGCTTTTGCAATTATGAATATGGTTATTTTATGAATGCTTTCTGGTTTGCTTTTTGAGTTAATTGTTTAGTTATATTTCATTGCATTTTTAATTTTCTTGCATATTATTTTTGTACTTTATACTTTATTCAGTCCTAATTTTGTTGATATTGATGAGTTGCATAGTTTACTTTGAGCTGAATATGTTTACCATCATAATGATGTAACAGCTTACCCTTGTGCTATTTATGCTTATGATATGTTGCCAATGCTTTTGCTTACACTAAGCAACATCTTAAACAACCTTTTAAGCATTGTAAATTCATACATTTGGGATACTTTTTCACATTTTTCTTTCTAAAGCTTCATTGTTAATATCATTTTGAGCTTAATTTTGGAATTCTTGAGCTTATATTGATTTAATTCCCAATTGTATATATTTCATGAATTGATTGGTTTATTCAATTTTGCCCATCTTTGCATTCATTTTAGACATTGAGGACAATATCTCATTTGAGTTTGTTGGTGAGGGCAAAATTTTTGAAAAATTTTTAAAGTTTTTTGAGGATTTTCATTCGTTCATTTATTGCATATCATTCATTCATGTATAGTTAATCCATACACTTACACTTATACCACACATATGTTTATACTCATACACATACACTTCATATAGTTTTCATATAAATTACACTAGTTTTAATTTGATTTATGCATTCATTTTAGGATCATGCAAATCGTAAAAATAAATTTTCGCCTAGTCCTTAGAGGATTGAGAGTTGCTTTGAATAGTAATTGAGCTTACTTTTAGAAGGGTTTGATGGATTGAAAGCTCTGGATAGGTGCAAGGTTATTAGATTCTTGCCTTAGTTTATATCTTCTTAGCCAAGGGCCACCCAATCAATTGCATTGAGTTTCAGTGCCTAGAAAAAACTATAGGATAAGAAGTAGCTAATTGATGACTCACCAATCCTAGAACAATTCTTCTAAACCTTTCAAGGTGAAATCATAGTATGCACTTGAGAAAGAAATAATTTAGGCATTCTTTGGATTTTAAATTTACATTTTAGTCTTATCCAACCTCACTTTAAAATTTCTCTTTGAAATCAATTTGAGCCTATATTTATCCCTTTCATTTCTTTGGAACCCACATTAATGGCTAGCCATAAACCCAAACACTTATCTATCCTTTATGAGAATAATTCTTTGAGTGATAGATATACTATAAAAAATAATAAAATAAAAAAAAAGAAAAAAATATAGAAAAAAAGAAAAAAATGTATAATAATTAGTTGGAAGAAGTGACTAAAGTAAAAAGGCTAGCAAATTCAATTATGGTATGTAAAGTAATTCACCATCTAAGTACACAAAGAAATGAGTTTGCGGGAGAATTAAAAAGGGGTAATTGTAATTCAAAGTCTATGTTATTTATATAGTCTCTCCAAAAGCTTCAAAGTTATATGCTAGCATTGGTGAATAGCTGTAAAGTTCCTTCTCCCATTTGATTCTTTAAAAAAAAAAAAAGAGAAAAAGAGAAAAAAAATTGTGTGTATTGATCTTTTAATAATTTGACTATTCTCATACTTTGTTACCTTTATCTCCTTGTTAGACACATTATCACCTCTCAGCCCCATTACAAACCTTAAAAGTCTTTTTGATCTTTTGATAGTGTTTTGCTACATTAGTAGAGATTGGAATAGGAGAATTGCCTATGGGATTGGGATATCATTCATCCATTCATTTATTTCCATCATTATATGAGACACTTTAGTTTATGGATGCTCTATAGTTTATTTAGTTATGATTATTCCTCTTGATTGATTGGTTTGGGCTTGATGATATGGATAATTGACTCAAGGCTAAGCGATTATAACTTTAGTAAGGATTGAATTCTTTGTACCTTGAAAGTGGATATATGGTTTGTTGATGGCTAAAGGTAAGCTGGAGAGCTTGGATAAGTAGTTTTCATGAATTTAAGGGAAGGTTCCCTAATTGCTTTTAATTTGCCTGAGGACAAGTAAAGGTTTGAGTTTGGGGGAATTTATTGTACTCATTTTATATAGGCATTTTAAGATAGTTTTGCATCTATTTTGCCCTTATATTTTAGTATATTTTATATTTTTAGCTTTATTTTAAGCTATTTATCAACTTTAGTTACTTTATATTTGTTTTTTGTAATTTTATTATTTTTAATAGGTTTCGTGGTAAATTGAAGGTCAATGAATGTACTAAGAGGTGATTTGAAGAAATTTGGAGCCCTTTAAGCATGGAGAAAAGTTGAAGAAATCAAATCTTGAAAAATTAAGTTCGCCAAAATTTGTTTGAGATCTTGCTTATGATATTGCTTAAGGTATGTTATACTGCTTAACCTAAAGCCTGAGGCAAGTCCCAGGTCAAGCGTCGCTTAATTCCAACATATTCGGAGTTTTATTCTCCAAACCTGTAGAGATTTGCTTGGGGTCTTGCTTGAGATCCTACTTAGGGTAAGCGGTAATACTTAAGGTGCAACTCAGGTTAAGCTAGAAGTCAAGCATGAGCAGAAAAACTCATTTTAACACAAACCTGTCGAGATTTGTTGAAAGTCTGCTTAACCTTAAGCAGATAGGGCATACAGAGGCCGAATTTTGCTAAAGATGTTTCTTAGGGTAAGTAATACCCTAAGCAAACTGTCCAAACGTGGAAAACTCTATTGTCTTAGATATTTTTACACCTCATTTCTTGGCTCTTATCCATTTTTAGGACAAATTTTGAGACCATATAAAAGCATTATTTTCTAGCTTTTACCACAAGAAGTAACAACAAGAAAGGAAGGAAAGAAAATCAC
Source organism: Hevea brasiliensis (assembly GCF_030052815.1). Taxonomy (NCBI): domain Eukaryota; kingdom Viridiplantae; phylum Streptophyta; class Magnoliopsida; order Malpighiales; family Euphorbiaceae; genus Hevea; species Hevea brasiliensis. The sequence goes on along the minus strand of NC_079499.1, from coordinate 8,934,366 downwards.
AAAATAAGAAAGAAGGAGGACGCCATCAATTTCGAAGAAAAGGAGCTGCTGCCGCCATTTCTGGAAGCTCCAAGATTCAAAGTTTTGGGTTCTTTTACTTGGGTTTTCTATTTTTAGTCCTCTTATCATATTTTTCTTTACTTTTTCATCAATTTCTCTTGTAAATACAAACATGAGTGAATAGAATATTTGAATTTCAGAGTTGAAAAATATGTTTTAGATTAATTTATGAATTTGGACCGGTTACTTTTATATTTTATAAAAATATAAGTTTTGATTTTGTCATTGTCTGCCTAATTTATTTGCCTAATGTTGGTATCCATTGCGCATTATGTTAATCTTTGATTGAAAGACTGATTGGTGAAAATCATTAATAGATAATCAAGGATTAAAATTTCAAATCACGTAGATTTATAAATAAACTGGGATTTTAAGAGGATTCATTGATTGGTTACAAAACTTAATGAATTAGTTAATCAAATATTATACGAAAGTAGGTTTATTTTTCTCAAAATACGCTTTTATTTACTTGAAAAAGATATTAAAGAAATTTAGAATCAATTACCTTCAAACTCTATTTTCTCTTAAAATTGAAATAACCAAGATAAATCCCAATTAATTTATGCATGAACCCTCAACTCTAGAATCATTTTACTATTAATTAGCATTTAATTTCAATTATTCATTATTAATTTAGTTTTATTGCATTTAGATTTAGAATTTATTCACTTGCTCTTTACTTATTTTGTTTAAATTTATCAAATTTATCTTACTCATTTTCATTGATCATTAGACTAAATAATCGCTTAATTCATAGTTTGGTACTCAAATGACAAATTTTTGTGAGAACGATACTTGACTTATCACTTTATTACTTAATACGACCCGTATACTTACGGACTCGCTTATCAAAAATAACATACCATGTAACATTTTTTTAAGTACAATTATTAAAATTTTTAGCCTTTAAATATAAGAAATATTTTTAAAATAAAGTTTTAATTTTTATAAATATTTTTATTGACTATATATATATATATATAATGAGCATTTTTTTATAATATCTGAAATTATAAACTTAAAAGTTTTAAAGTTCTTAAAAATTGTAAAAAGAATTATATAATAATTATCTTTTATAAAATAAGATTTATTTAAAATTTAGTATCCAACATGATAAGTTAATTTTTTATAAGAATAATTACAAAGAGATTATACTATATAATTTTTCGCCTTTACGCCACAACATTATCCATCTAGAAGTTAATTTTTTATCTTTTTATACAGTTATTCAAATATTCTCGTCAAATTAAGTAACAAATTTTATAAAGTCATTTTTAAGGCTTGATTTTAATATATAGATAAATTTTAATAAGAAAAATATAGCACTCATTTAAAAAAATGAAAAAAAAAAAGGCATTTTGATATTTCCTGCCTTGAGAAGTAGAATAAAATTAAGGAGAACAGCTGAGTAGGTAGGATTGTTCTGGGGGAAGTCTGGTCTGGGGACATCAAAATCAAAATCAAAATCACTCGTGTGCCCAATTAAACAATGGGTTTAAAATCCAGAAGGAAAAAACCCAGTTTTTGATTCTTTCGAGCAATGGCAATACATCCACCTCGAAATCCCAAAACCCACCTCACTATCAACATTAGAGACAGACAGACTCAGCAAATAGGCTTCCACGTTTCTATACATGCAGCAGAACAAGCCATAGCCAGAACAGAACAGAGACTATTTCTTCCTCTCAGTGATATCCCCAGGGCACAATCAGCACCTCTCACTTTGCCACACCAGCACACTGGCCAATCCACTGTTGCACTGTCATCTCTCACTCTCAGGTGAGTCTTAGTAATTCTCCCAGTTACCTCCTCCCGCGGTTTCATCTCCTCTTATTCTCAGTGTGCAAATCTTATTTCGATTCTTTAATGTATCCAAAGAGGCCGTTGAGTTTGTTCTTGGCCGTATTCTAGCTTTATTCCATGGGCATTTCTCTTTTTTTTTTTTTTTTTTTTTTTGCTAATTTTAATTATTTTTCATGGATCCCATACTCTACGTGTCAGCCTTTCTGGGTGTCTGCTTTCAGTATTTCATGCTCTTGGTTATATAGGGGTTGCAAGTATACAATAACATACAGAGCCAGCCATTAGCGAGTAGTGAGTGATACTGAGATAGGGAGAGCAATGGATGTGTTTCCAGGAGGTGATGTTCCCACCAACACCCACCAACTTATAGATGATTTCGAAATTGAAAATGGAGGACCGAGTAGTGTAACTGAGCTTGGTTTCTCCAGTGAGTTTGAGTTGCAGCTCCAGCTTGAAAATGATCCTGAAATCAAATTCACTTCACCGCTTGAATTGGATGATGATGATGATGATGCTTTTCTTGCACTCGAAGAAAGCCTCATAACTCCAACTTCTAACATGGTCTATAAACATGTTGAAGGGGAGGCGAGGGTGCTGGATCCAACTGTTAACATGGTTCATGACCATGTTGAAGGGGAGGTGGTGGTGGTAGAGGAAACCCGATCTCCTAATATGGTTCATGACCATGTTCTTTCATATGATGGAGAGGCGGTTGTGGTGGAAGAAACACCAACTCTTAACATGGTGCATGACCATGCTATTTCATCTGAGGAAAGCGAGGTGGCAGTGGTGGTGGAAAACACTCCGACTCTTAACATGGTGCGGGACCATGTTGTTTCATCTGAGGAAAGGGAGGTAGTGGTAATGAAGGAAACACCAGCCCTTCACAGGGTTTATGAGCATTATTTTTCATTTGAGGGATGTGATGCGAGAGTAAGGGACAGCGAAGAGCTTGATCCAAATTCTGTTTTTTTCACTTCTGATTCAACACCTCGTCTTCGATGGACTTCAAAACTTCATAAATGTTTTATTAAAGCTGTCAGACAGCTTGGTGGACCAAGAAGTTAGTAACTCTGTTTAGATCTGTGACTGTTTTATTTTTTTTGTTTATCATTCACTTGAGTTCATAGACCATAAATGTTTTTAATCAACCTGTTTTGGTTAGTTTAATTATTCTTTCCTTACTTGTAAGGATAAAGTGTGATTTCCCACAACAACACCCACACCCCCACCCACCACCCCCCCCCCACTCCCCCCTCTTTTTTTTCCCCTCTTCATAATATGGAAATGCCGTTTGCAAAATGTTAAGCAAGAGATGTAGAATGTTGAATTGATTCCTGAGCATAAATGACTTTTTTCTTCAGTTTATTGAAAATTTTTTATGTTTATAAGATCACTATTTTCTTCCTCAAAAAGGGTATTTTCTTCAACTGTAATTTCAGTTTGCATGCTCTCCTTTGGTACAAAATAGTGACTTAGGAGCTGGATCTTGTTTTATTCGAATTAGTATTTGTTTGTAAGGTTGTCCAGTTGGATTTTTCTGATGAATTTTTGAATTCTCCTTTGCATGCATTTCTAGTGTAATCCAATCTTTCTATTGACTTTATTTTAAAAATTCTCCTTCAAAATGTTATTTTATTGGAAAAATATTCAATTTTTTCTGTATCACATAGTTTTTTCAAAATGAAATAATTGCATATATTACTGGTTATTATCATTATCATATTTTTCAATATAAACATCAGAATGCATATTAGTTACTAGTTGTTTCCAAATCCAGCAATTAGTTGAAAGAAATCATAATCTTGCATTTAATTTTTAAGAGGCTGCTCTAGTTAACATGGAAATTCTTCATCATTTTTGTCTGTTTCATAACATGCAGGTGATCATACTTTCTCTCAATTTGGATTGTATTATGTTCTAAATAATCTTGAGTTTCATATTGATATTTTTGTAGATAAGGTTAATGAAATTTGTAGTGGCAGATATTTTTACCTTTATGTTGTCATCTTGAATTTTTTGGATAAGCGTTTAGTTGAGTTGTCATCTTGAATGATACTTGCAGCAAAATCGGTATATTTATATTTTCCCCTTGGCATTCTCCTCATTGTTTTCATTATATTCCTATTGTCATTCTTTAAAAAATATCCAAACTGGTTCAGCACTAAAGTGAGGTATCATTAGTCCTTTTTCTTTGCAACCATAATTCAGATTATGAGTGGTTTTTTTTATTTATTTACTTATTTTTTCCTCTGAACATGCAACACTTAGCGGATTCAGAATTGGTAGCACTTTTCTTTTTTAACAGTGGCATGTGATTGCAATTCCCCTTTGATGGCTATTGGCTATTTATTACTTTTTGGTCGTTGCTGATCAAATCTTGGTTGATTGATTACATAGATTGTGTTAAACTTATTTGTTTAACTGCTATTCTGACTTTGCTGCATACGTAGAGCAAGTTTGTCATCTTATATAGATACCAATTGACATATATTTTCATTTTTAGTTGTTTTGTCGTGTTCTTGCCGTTATTTATGACAAATTTGTAATTGGAAAAGTTTTTTACTGGATACTTACTGCATATTTGTCGGTTCGTATTGTGTTGGGCACGTTCTTTACTGATATTGTAGATGATCGCATAATTCTGATTGGATGATATGATAATAAAAAATCATGACATTTATTTTGTCGTGCAAATGACAATTTTCCATATTATTGTTAATGCACTTCTCTACATTCTGATTTGTATCAGCTTTGTCATCAGGCATGTGACAATCTTTGATTGAGTTCAGCATTGTTTTTGTGCGTTTTCACAGTTAAATTTCAGTTTAACATTATTGGTTGAAATGTGTGTTTCATATTAATTTAGAAGTCCTAGCGTTCTCTTCCTCCAATTTGGTATTAAATTTTGTCTGTGATGCAGTTATTTGTATATTTTTCATAGGATGCAGGTATTTCTGCAATTCACCAAGTTTCCTTTTTCAGAATTACAGTATAATGTTAACTATCATTTTCGGATATATTCCTTCATATGTTGGTCTTATAACTATGTGGATTATAGGTGCATATTAGTGATAAAATGAGATAAGATAATGAGAAATAGAATACCATATACAAGACAAGTCAACCGGTGAATGAAATTTTATCTGGCTGATGAATCATATTGCTATGTTGTTTCAAGTGATTTGACTTTCAATATCTCAGTGCATCTTATATCTATAATAACCGAAGCATCTCACACGTATGATCGGTAATTCATTATCAGGAGCAACTCCAAAGGTTGTTCAACAAATAATGAAGATTCGGGGTTTAACTCTTTACCATGTGAAGGGCCACCTCCAGGTCCATTTCAACTACTTGACTTGCTTGTTGCCATTTTAGAAGCTATTCTGAATAACAGCTCAGAAAAAAAGGAAAACTGAGATTTACTATGAGGAACTAACCTTGTTAATGTATGACATATTGTAGAAGTACCAGCGAAGCCTATATTTAATGAGGGGGAGTTGGACATCCAAAAATGGTAAGTATTTGAAAAACCTTCTCAAATTAAGTTTAAGCGATCTGTCTTTGCTCTAAAATTCAAGTCCATCGATTTGATAAAGAATAACATGAAAGTGGGGGAATCAAAGGCTTCGCTTATGATATATATTGTAAACAATCACATATGCTGAAAGAAAAAAAGAGAGACAAAATCATTTTAGAAATTTAATAGAGGTCTTCTACGATAAAAGGAAATGCAGAAGAGTATGGATTAGATCTTCTGCAATGCAAGAAAATGCAGAAAAAATGGCGTACTGATTAGAGGAAATAGATTAATATGCATGGAAATAGATGATGAGCAAATACAAAAAAGAAAATAATGATCTTGATAGAATAAATATCTAATAATCTTGAATTTGGAAGACCAATAGAATTCCACTGGATCAAAAAATTTCAATGAAAGTATGTAATAACCTTTATAATATATTTCACAATTGCTAAATTGAAAAAATCTATGCCTAAAGTTTAGTATGTTTAGACCTATTGCACTGCTTCATTTATTGATAAGCAGAAGAGAGATATATTTTCTGTAATCAATGTAAAAGTGGCTTATGCAATATCTTATGACTGCACATTGATAGTTTGAAACTGATTTGGAATGTAATATCTGCTAACTTCTTTTAACTGTCTCTTAGAATATTTCTTGTGTGCTGGAATAAATTGTAATTACTTATAGTGCACAAAATTTTAACCAGTATATTGAGAAGATAAATAAATAAATAAAAAGCCTAGCCAGCTAATATCTTGCACTCTCCACTTAACTAATGCATGCTGAATTGAACCTTTTTTTTTCCTCTCTTTATATTCTAGTGATATAATCAGAGATCAATTAGAAAATGAAGAAATTCTGTTCGATTCAACAAATTCTCTTCTCTTTTGCACTAACACACAAACTGTAGTCATAAAGAACAGAAAGGGAAATAACAATATATTTAGAAACTTTTGCCATTAAAGATGAAAGCAATAAAATTTAAGGAATTGAGAATCGGTTACTGATAGATCTACATATATATTTTGCTATTGTTGGAGAAAAGTGTGTATCTGTGTGTGTGTGTGTGAGAGAGAGAGAGAAAGAGAAGGGAATGGAATGGAATGGAATTAGTGAAAGAGAACTTGCTTCAGGGCCCATTTCAAGAAAGTTACACAATTTGGATGGATATACTGCAATTAATTCTACCTAGATTTCGAAATCCATCTTCACAAAGGACTTCTGAAGGACTTAAATGTTCACTTCATTTCATGAACTGAAATTTGAGCAATGAAATAGGAAAGAAAAAAAAAAATACAGATTCCTTTTCTTCTATTTCAATTTTAGAGGTGAAACATTCATAAAAAGAAGCCTTGAACTGTTAAGAGTATGAATTCCTTACAATCTCCATCTACTTCTAGGAGGTTTGTAAAAGTACAAATACACCCCTCCAAGCCTTCTCTCTTGATGGGATTTGGAAACTTCCATGGAAATGCTTACTTTTGCCTTAGTTCTTTACGCTTCCATTAAAGTAAAGTTTTATACAGTGCATTGAGAATGGATTAGGCTCCTTCTGTATACACCGTAAGAGGGACAATATTTAAAATGATGTTCATGACACAGAACAGATCCTGTAAGATAACTAAGTTACGACTGATGTTCCTGACAAAGAACAGGTCCTGTAAGATAATAAATTACGACTTTATTCTTTGAATATCTTTTGAATGCTTGATGGATTATTGAAAACAAATCTAGAAAAACTTATAATAGATAAAGGGAGGGAGCATATTTGTGGTTGAAATAAAAGCTTTCTAAATCTTCTTTTGGGTCGTATGTCTAGATTATGCATGCAGACATTTCAAGTGTTTCATTTTGAACTAACTTAGGATTTTAAATAACTAGGTAAAAGTTTCTTCGTTTCTCAAGACCCACAGAGTTCAAACAACTCTTTGAGCTTGTCACCTTTCCAAGGAAATGGGTAAGAGAAATATTGCTTTGTTTATATTTAAAGCACTTTGCGTCGGTACTTGATTTTTATTTTGAAGTTGCAATCAATCTAAAAGATGCAACTATGTTTTTAGGTGCTGCTGTTATGTATATGCTGATGTCAAGGGCAAGGGCAAAGCAAAAGTTGATGGAGGAGATGCTAGCAGTCTTTATATGCAAATTCAGGTAAGGTTAATTATTTTCCTCAGTATGGGATCAGATTTTAGATTTGTTATAATTAAAATAAATTTTCTCATTTCTGAGCATTGCAAATTAGTTTTGATTAATTAGTTAGACTGATGTTGAAATGTTGAATGATGAACTTGATCAATAATTGTGAACTCCTTCTGGACTTAGTTTTGTGGTTGCCTATGCAATAGTTTATTTACCAGAAGATATTTGATTCTTCTTTCAAAAAGAAAGTGGGATTCAGTATGTCAATTGAATTTGGAAAGGAACTTGGAAGAGTTCATCTACTTGTGCAGTCTGAGACAAATATTATAAGGTTTCAGAAGGCACAAAGTAGGTACTTGGACCTTGCACTAGAGAATGCATGTAGGATGCTTTCTAATCAATATTTTGGAGGTGCAACTATAGGCAGTGGAAGTTACTTTGGGCAGGGCCTGAATAGCATAGGAACAATGGCGCCAATGTTAACTTTCCATCAAAACCAGTTAAATACATACACTACATATAATTCAATGGATCAGAGCACATACTTCTATTCCAGTTCGTTTTGTTGCTTGTTCTCAAGCTAGCTTCCTTCAGTCAGGTACCCAGCAAGCTCGTATCCGGAAGGTGTCAATTCGAACTGTGTTCGGGGAAGTAAAATTCTGGGGACGTCAATCAGTTACCCTGTAGAAGCCTATCGTCATGGCGTTCTCAACCATGGTTCCTTCAACACCAGTGGAGTTGCTGGGACCTCCAAATGATGCAACAAAAATCAATCTATGCACCATGCAGGTTGGTTATGAGGTATCCCCATTAAATTTCTATCTTCTGCTTCAGTAGTGACTGTAGACTTTAAATAAAGACAGACTATATGTTGTCTGCTCGTTATGAACTTAAGCAGTCGGTTTGTACTTCCTTTTGTACTTGTGTTCGATGTTTATGGTTTTAATGCTTATGTAAAAAACAATCAGCAGTTTCTCATTTCAGGAATGAATGTTTCTGCCTTCATTAGATATAATTCTGCTTAATCCTAAAAAGAAAAGGTACATAATTTGTTCTCTATATTAAGGTCATCAAGATTAATACTACAAAAATCGAGTTTAAACCATTAGCTATCAGTATTATGAAACAGTTACTCGATGATCGGCCTATTTATATGATCAACTATGGCAATAGACCATCCAAATATGCATTACCTGCTTAAACTGGGGTGATTGCAGTAGCAAATGACGCTATCCTATCCTTCATTAGAACATGATCATATATACGATGAATGTTATACTTGTATGATTGGCAATTTGTAAGTATTTAAGATGAGCATTTCATTTCTATTCATAGGATGATTAAAGACATTTGCATGTAATTTAATTTTAAGTAACTATAATACCATAAATACCTCCTGCATAATAACTATAGGAAATGCATATGATGAAAAGAGGGAGATTATTGCCAATGGTGGATCCCTGGATGGTGAGTAGTGGTCGAAACAGTCATACTGGATCCTGGCTGCCTCTTGACTCGTAAAGAATTTCAGTTCTTGTTATGTTTCTTTTATGAGGGAGAGTAATTGGTGGCTCATAATTTAATTAAAAAAAAATCTTTGATTTTATTGATATTATAGTTGTTTTTAGAGTTTTAAATTTATATCTCAATTGAAATAAATGAATAAAAAATAAAAAGAAATTTCATTAATTTTTTTTTTTTTTTGATGTTCAAATTCAAGTGAGGTGGCTTAGAAGCTTAAATAATTCCATTGTAATTTTGCTCCACTTAAACCAGCATCTTTTTATCCCTTTGTAAAAAGACTAAAAAAAGAAAAAAAAAATTTTTGAAACTCAAGGCAGTTGCAAACAGTAAGCTCATCCTCTATTTCTCACTTTAGTTCTTTCCTAATGACAAGATGGCTATTTGTCAATAATAATAATAATAATAATAATAATAATAATAACATGGCTATACGTATTCGCCCCTATATTATATTTAAATGTGTAATTACGCCCTTCAAAATTTATTTTGTTCAATTAAATACGAAAAAAAAAATATTTTTGAAACAAATAAAACTAAAAGAACAAAATTGTAAATTTTCTTGTTTTATGAATAATTCATGTTTATTTTATTATGGGAACGTTCAATTTTTTTAAAGAATAGAATTAGTATTCAATTCAACAAAATAAATCTTAAAGTGCCTAATTGGCCATTTCAGCATGGTACAAGGGCCACCGAATGCGTTTAGCCTAACAAGCACAACATTCAGCAATTGGCAGCCAAGGCCTTAAATCTAATTACCTCCACATGCTCACGGCAGCCACACTATATGCCAACAACAAAAGATTACTTCTGGGAAAAACACAAAAGATCAATAAGGGGGCATTTTATGGCACTAAAACTTGCAGAACAACTATGCGAACACAAATTTATCAAGTTTCAATAGCAACTAAGTAAAACAAAGAAATGTAGACAGCACTGAATAATAGAGAAAAGAAAATGCCATTTAACTTTTCTTTTTTCAATGATAAAATGGAAGAACTAACAAAAAATAATACATAACAGAAGGGCCACCAGTTTCTATAATTTCGAGTGAAGCTGAAAACTAATGTCATGTCCTAAACTCAAAAGCATAGAAAATATAACACGCCTTGATGCATTTTTAGCATATAATCTGAAAGTCTTTAATACAGCACAACAAGATCAGCTATCATAAAAAATTTAGCAAATGCAAAAAACAATGTGCATTGTGTGCGAGTAGTTTTCCTTCTCAACTGATTGCTGAAGATGTTAAAGGCTTCTAATCAATCTTTACAGATGAGAAAAGGTAATGCACAAAGTAGAAGGACATCAGGAAGCCAATTGTGCCAGTAGACAACATGATTGCAATTGCCATGAGCAGTGAGTAGCCGAGATAGAGTATAGCTGACACAGGTCCACTCAAACTCTGCAGGTCAAAAACCAAATAATTGATGGAGTATAAGAACACATAGAGAGCAACAGAACCGGAAGCAAAGAATGCCTTCCACCACCAACGCCAGTCCTCCACACAGAGATGCATGTAAGTTAGAACCACTGACACTTCAGCACAAACAATAACCAACAGCAGAAGAACTATGAGCAAGAAACCAAAGACATAATAAAACCGTCCAAGCCAGATGCTAGAAAGGATGAAGAACAGCTCAATGAAAAGGGTTCCAAATGGAAGAGTTCCAGCACCAAGAACAAGAAGCCATGATGGGTATTTGCGTGCCGGAATTTCCCTTGGGATCTGGTTGGTTCGGACTGGATACTCAATTGCCTTGGCTCGTGTCCCAAAGAATCCTCCCAAGAGGGTGAGTGGCACTGAAATACAGAACCACAGGGCCAGAAGTACAAAATACAAGGAAATTGGAATAGCACCAGTACTCTTGCTTCCCCACAGAATGAAATTCAACACCGTGAGGATAACAAAAGCAATTCCAGGGAAGAAGCATGCAGATGACCAGGAAACTGACCTCCATCCTTCTGAGGTTCCCTTCAGGGTTCTCCACAAACGTACTGAAACATAGCCTGCAGCAATACCCAAGAAAAGATAAAGGATTATCATTCCTGTCAGCAGCATTCCTCGTGAAGCTGGTGACATGAAACCAAGGGCTGCAAAAACAATTGTGACCACTGCCATCCCCGTAATCTGAACTCCATCACCAACCATGACACAAAGAAGCTTGGAGCAATCTGGTTCCCTGAACACGTCACCAACAACAAGCTTCCACCCCGAAAGCTCCTCATTCATCTGCGCTTGAGCTTCTTTGTCCAATTCCTCATATCTCGTCAAATCCCTTCTCACAGTCCTTAAGAAAATGACAAAAACAATGCCAGCTAGGAAAAAGATCACCATAAGAGAATTTAGAATAGAGAACCAATGGACACGAGCACCTTCCATCTTCAAATAAGCATCCCAACGTGATGGCCATCTAATATCACTTTTCACAAATGCAACTTCATAAGTGAAAGAAACTCTCTCTTGCTCTCTTATGACCTGAGACTTGTCCAGGTCCAAGGGGCAGTTGACAGATGAGATATTGTCGTACATATGAAGCTTAGACATCACTTCAGGATCATATTTAACACTGCATGGGACAACCTCAAAACCAACTATCTCATAACCAGATGCCTTCTTCTTATCGGCTTCAGAAATCACACCCATACCTTCTTCCCCAGTACCAATTATCTCCACACCACTCCCTTCATACTCATGAACCAAAACTGTGAACTTAAGGTGATTGATGATGTAATCATCATTGCTATTCTGTGGTGTATACCCGACTGGGAACCCAGTCCACTGAATGTTAACTCCATTTTGCTTTGCATACCTCATGGCGGGTAAATTATCTAAAATCATATTCACTTGATACAGATCACGGGTTCTCTGCTTCAAAAGCTTTACCTCATGCTCACTTAATGGAGGTGTAGTACAAAGGAAGACAGACTCATTGATATTCATTCTAAACCGGTAAGGAGAATTATCAATCTGATCTCCCATAAGGAGTTCCCCGAGATTCTCAGCACTTTTTTTTATTCCACTTGTTGGCTTGCAATAAGGTAGACTATAGTAACTAAATGGAAGCTCGGTTTCAATAGAAGTTAATGAATTAACTTTGGAAAATATCGGTTCACCGGTTGAATATGTGTGCATATAGCTACCAGGCAGATAAAACGCATTGCAAGCATGGACAAAAAGAAAAACCAAAATGGAAGCCCAGTACAAAGTGGGCATCCTCATTTTCGACATCAATGAGAAAGCTTCTAAATTAAGCAGATCTTTGAATCAGTGCTCGATCTAAGTTAACCTACAAGCAAATTAAAATCAAATCTATAGGAAATCAACTCTTACTATCAATCTTACTGGGAAGAATTTGTAACTAAATAAAATAACGTGAAAAATTATTTATGATTTAAGTTCCAAAAGAAAATAATTATTCACATTCAACTCTCAAGCAACAGATCCATTAACAGACATGCAGAAATGGCTAATCACAAACATAATTAAACATAACAAGATCATATGAAGCCTTCAGCAAGCGCAGATCAGAGAACTGAACATAAAATTTCCTAGGAAAAACACAAAAGCGCATAATAGAGGCCATAAACAATACTAACTCTACCATGAAACAACCTTCAATACCCAGCCATAGATCTAAGCGGAAAGCTAAACCTACTTATAATATACTTATACGAATACAAACAAGTATACCAATAAATAAAAAACAAAAAACAATTAAATAAAATTACAAAAAGCGCAAGAAATTGAGAGATTGAGAAGGTTACCTGAAGCAGATCTGGAGAAGCGAAGAATAGGCCCGGTCGAAACAGTTAGGATCCGGATTCAGAGATGCCGCCTCGAACAGCGTGAAGAAGACGCAGAACCAGAACGCTTTGTGTTTGTGTGGGAAAATTCTGGTTTTCTGGTTGATGCGAAGGAGAAGAAAATCGAGAGCACAGGTGGTGGTATATTACGCTAGCGAATAAAATATTTATAAAAAAATAAAAATATTAATTAATTCGTTAGTTGATGATGGGGAGACAAGGCTATAAAGCCTGGGTCGGTGTGTGAACGGTTCAAAGAATTTAAATTTTCGCTGCGATTATTATTATTATTATTTCATCTAAAAGTTAAGGAGGACTCCCATTACTTGAAATTTAATGAGACTAATTATTAATAAATTTAAAATTTTTTAAAAAAATAAATTTAAAATTATATTTTTTAATTTGATAAAGAAAAAAAATGCTCAATAGCAGAAAATAGTTTTCTCACTTTTTATAGTAAAAGTGAATGATGTTGGAATAGATTGATTGGAAGACTCAACTCAAAACATCCCCACTCTCTATACCATAAAAATATATTATAACACGATGTGTTTAAAATAAATTTAATATAATGTATTTTATAAATAAAATTATAAATTTAATTAGTTATAATATAATTTCAATATATAATTTTTTTAAAAATAATTTAAATTTTTAATTGAAATTTTAAAGCTAAATAATAATATTTTCGTAATAGAATAAATATTTAAAATAAAATTTTAATAATAATAAATTTTTTAGACCAATAAAAATATAACTTCTAATATATTAAAATTCTATAATATAGTGCGTAAAAGAAAAAATTATATACTTCTTCCAATATATAAAAATAAGATAGAAAATTAATGCGACTATTCAATTTAACACATTTAATAAATAAAAGATTGTTAAATGACTTAATTTAGTAATAATAAGTATCATCGTTATTACTAAGATTTTATTTATTTTATAGGAAATAATTTGCACGTAAAAATAATTTTTATAAAAATATTTTTTATTATTTAATTAAAATATTAAATAATGATATATATATATATTATATATATAAATATTTTGATATTTTAATATGATTATTAAAATTTAAAAATAAAAAATTATTTTTTCTTTAGATTGAATTTTTTTAAAAAATAATTTATTTTTCTTTTTAATTAAAAAAATATATTTTATTAAATATTATTTTAAATATTTTAAATATTAAAAAATAGAATTATATTTTTCATGAATAGGATTTAAAAATAAGCAATAGTAAAAGCTAAATAGAATAAAATTCTACCTTACTTATTTTTTGACAACTATCCCACTCCTGAGATCAGAGTTCGGAAATTACAAATAAAACCTTAATTTTTAAAATATTACAATAAGTTAAAGATGATTCAAGGATTTTTGAAATTGAATATATGGAGGGGTTAAATTGAGAATAAGAAAAGTAGAATGTGGATGAAAATACAATTTACAACTTGTGCGAATGATTGGCCCACGCGGGTCTTTTGAAACGCGTAGGCAAAGGAGACTCTGACTAGTAGACCTCCTGGATCCAACCCAATCCAGAATCCGGAGGAGGCCAACCGGTGTAGCGGTAGACTCCGATTGAGAGGAGGAGAGAGAAAGAGGCAGGCAGAGATGCTCGAAAGCCCTGCACCTGCAGCTCAGCCTGATTCCACCACCGTCGTCAAACGCTATGCTCCTCCCAATCAAAGGCAAGCTTTCTTTGCTTTCTATCTTTTCGTATGGTATTTGTTACGTAACCCTAACATGAGGAATAAGGTCTTACTGTTTCAAAATCTGCAGGAATCGTTCTCTTAACAGGCGCAAATCAGGAGGTGTGCTTCTTTTTTTTTTTTTTTTTTGAAATTTCTTTATTGAGGTTGTCTAGGTTAGAGTTTTGTTATGAAATATTTTTGAAATGCATATATGATTTTGCTAATTGGGGAATTTTATCAAAGTTATTCAGTATAATGCAGCTTTTTTTGGTAGCTTAATTAATTCCAGAGTGACTTGTTTATTGGTCATTATGTTTAGATGGCTTATTTTTTTTAACATAAAGCTCGCGTCAACTACAATTTTTTTCTCCTTTACGGTACTTTGTTCAGTTTAATTTGAAGATTTGGGCCACTTTTGAATCTCTTTGTTTATCAATTCATTTGGTGTCTTCACTTTTCTCTGTTTATCATCATGATTATGGTTAAATAGGTACTAAAGTAAAATAATCAATGATTGCGTTTTCTTCTTCTCAATTGACTTGTACGAAATTTTACTCGCCTCAGCTAGCAATTTGCCTCATAGTTGTTTGATGGCTGAATCAAATGAAAAGAATCCTCCAACTAAAAGGAAACATTAGCCCTTCTCATAAAGACTATATCTCTACGGACTTTTAGAACCATTTGTAGTACCCAATTAGTGGCAATGGCACTGTTCTAAACAATTTGGTTTTTAATTTTAAGATCTATTGATGCGTCCCACGTCGGTGGGTTTGCAAGCCTCCCCTTGTGAGCTAGCTTTTGAGGTGGAGTTAGATAAGTTTACATCATTTGGTATCAGAGTCTCACTCTGTGTGGGTCGGTGGGCCATGTACAAAGGTTCCCTGACATTCTTCGGGAGAGGTCGGGGTGAGCGAGTTATGACCCCGGTTGCTTTACGAGGACGTTCAGTCTAAAGGGATTGGGAATGATGCGTCCCACATCGGTTCTGCAGGGAGGTCTTGGGTGTTATATTTATGGGTTTGTAAGCTTCCCCTTGTGAGCTAGCTTTTGAGGTGAGTTAGATAGGTTCATATCATCTATTCTTTGGCTTCCTTGTGAAAGTGCTGCCCTTATCCAAGTAGAATATAAGAAAGGACCTCACAGATAATTTGAGACTTGAGACCCAACTAGGTTGGCATTCAGTTTATATTGTGTTTAGTTTTATTCTATGATTCCAAAATAAGATAGATGCGCCATCCATCAGTATACTAAATTTGATAAAATAGGTCAATGTGATTTAGAAGAACAATGCTGAATTCTACGTAAAATGTTTGAACATTTATCACTCTTTTAAGTTTTGCCAGTGAAAATAAGAGAAAGCAAGAAAGAAAGTTAATGTTTTAGTTTGAAAGGAATAATTTTGTGATAAAAGATTTTGAGTGCATTGGTATCACATAACTATTCGTAAGACTTAGGGAATCTTAGGGAATTAAAAACATTTATTGCACAAGCAATTAGTGTTCGTTAGAGTGTCTTAAAGATGACTTGATTAGCGGTGTGACTTGTCTCAGTACTTTGGCAAGTGTGTGATCGAGTTTGCAAATCTACACTAGAAATATTTGTGAAAAGGAGGATAATTTGGGGTTTACCCCGCAGAGGAAAGTGGTAGATTTTAGGTGATAAACTTGTGAAATTCAAATCCTAGGAGGAATTAGATTCTTCTGAATGTCCAAGAGGAACTCCTTCCCACCATAGGAAATCATTATTTTTCGAAATGCATTTTTGATTTAACAAAGACAGCTGAGAAGACTTATATGAATAGCATTTATACTTCGAAGCTTTGGAAGCTCATGTCATTTTCTTTGCAAATAGTTATTAAGACAAAGAAAATAAAATGTCAATTTGGTGGTCTTACTCATCTTATCATATATTTGGCTCATTTTTTATCGCTTCTCCTTTTCTTTTCCTTATTAAATTCAATCCATGTTTAAATTTATTGTTGGGTATATAATTTTGGAGCAAATCCATTGCTCCGAAAAATTAATTTTTACTGCTGGATCTGAGGTTTTGAATATTTTTGTTATTCTCTCTCTGTATGCTTCATTTGTTCTGACTATTTTCCCTCTATTGATTTGATATATTTGAAGGTATTGCTGGTGGTATGGACTAAATAATCCATGTTGTATATTATTGTCATTGCTGGTTATTGCGTGACATGCTTCAGCTTGCTTTTCTTGAATTGAATGTGGATTTCCTCACTGTGGTCAATATGATAAATGTCTTTGCAGCCAGAATGAAGATTCTGTCTACAGTTATATTTCCAAAACATGGAAAAGTTCTTTGTATTAAACAGTTAAGCTGTCAGTCGCATGAACATATTGGAGAAGTTCTTTATGCTTTTTTATTTTTTAAAGCTTGCAGCCTTGGACCCTCAATGATAAAGGGTTTATGGTTGTCTTCATTTTGCAGACCGGTTTGATCGAAGTAACAGTCTTTATGCAAGTGATGCAGAGAAGAATCAACAGTTTGCCCCTCCAAGAAACCTTCCAATTGTAGATCATGTTGATGTAGGGAGCAGCAATGTCCTGAATGAGAACTCTCGTCCAGGCTTAATAAGTTTAGATGGGTGCTGTCGCAGTGAGGCTTCCCAGCTTTTAAATGATCGTAAGTGCATAATGCAGTTGCTTTAGAAGGATTAATTATGGTCTCCAAGCAATTATGTTGATTACCTTGTTTCTTTAATATATTAATAACAGTTAAATGTTTGGAGTATCAATATATATAACAATGAAACTAACATGGTCACCTAGAGACAAATTGAACTCTTGCTGTGATTCACTGCAAAATAATTTTGACCTTTTATGTTGGTCACTTAGTCTTATGACAGATGTTTCATAATCGCAATCAAAGATTCAAAGTAATGTTTCATTTCCTGTAGTTAGCTTCTTTATATATATATATAGGTGACTGAGTGGTGTTTATTTGCAACCTTTTTAACACATTGCTATCTCCTTTTCTTGTCAAACAAGTGGAGCCAATTGTCTTAAAAGGTGTGAAACTGTTTAGGTCTTGTTAATAACTTGTACAAAAGTTTCTTGTTTGGACCAACTTAAATATTTTCCCAATGCCAGAGAGATCAATTTGTCCTATAGTATGGCAAATGTGCAAAACAGGAGTATTGTTTCTTTTTTAGGTACATAATTGATAAGATATGATAATGATTAGTTATTTTAGAATTGCAAGGGCCCATGTTGTGTGATCTTTTTACCTCTGTTATTTTAAGTGCAGGTTGGGCATTGGCAATGCATAATTACAATGACGATTCCATAGATTTATCTGGTGAGTGGAATTTACCATCGAAATCTTTTATTCTATTGCCAATTTGACTGGTTTACTGATGATGCATGGGCACTTTTCATTTGGGAACTGCTTGCTTGTGTGAACACAGTAACATTTGGATATTGTTTTAGTGACTCTAATGGCAGTAATCATATATAAGGTTCACAAAAATTGGGATAGATTCTAGTGTGGCTACATTTATAGACTGTAAGATCTCCAAGAAAAGCAAGACTGCAAGAATAAAGAAACAGAAGAAAAACTACACAGCAGCATTTGCTGTGCGTGGTGCCTGTTTGCTTCTATATGAGAAGCCAGTTTCATTGACACTGAGAGGTATAATTCTAATGAATTCTGGGTACTGCAGTGATCACATATAAGGTTCACAAAATTTGGGATAAATTCTAGTGTCTACATTTACATACTGTAAGATATCGAAGCAAGACTGCAAGAATAAAGAAAACAGGAGACACTTTTTTTTTTGTTCTAGTAAAAACAAATGCAACACATACTTAGAGTTGAACAGAATGGTGTGGGCCATATGTGTTTTAATGGCAGCTGCATGGGACTTGTAGTGTCGCGTTGATGTCTCATTGGTATCCACTACATCTTAAGGTGTTTGGATTCTATATAGTAAATGTTGTCGAAGTTCATATTGAGCCAAAATTTGCCATTTAAAATGAGAATAAATTTTAACAACTGTCCCTGAACTTATCTAGTATAACATTATAGTCCTTCAACTTAAAAATGTAACATAAAACCCCCTTCAACTTTTAAATTTTACACAGTAAAATCCCTCTGACCTCTAATTGTCGGTTTTTCAGTACATTGACCTAAACAATTCTAGCGTGGAGTTTAGTCAATATTTCTCTTTTTTCTTTCAAGTTATGTGTAAACTGAATCTTTTGTTTTCACTGTAAACAGAATGATTTTTCAGGTGCAGAGAGAATAATTTTACAATTTGAATAAGAGAGGAGAGAGAAATGTTGACTAAGAGCTATGCGGGAGCTGTTTACATCAGTTTTCAACTGAAAAATCAGTAATTGAAAGTTAGAGGGATTTTAATGTGCAAAATTTTAAAGTTTATGAGGTTTTATATTACGTTTTAAAGTTTAAGGACTGTAGTGTTACAACCATATAAGTTCAGGGATAGTTATTGAAATTTACCCTTTAAAATGGATGTCTTTTACAAACATTGCTTGTGGATTTTACTAATGTCTCTTTAGTCATTGGGCGTATCATGTGTGAACTTTTGGTTACTGTTTTGGTTTGTTCATTTTCTAATTGGGTGGCCTTTTTCCTCCTCTCCTTTGATGTTGGAGTCTTTTCTCGCAATGCAAAATATGGTAAAACTCAATCATGTTTTAAATTTAGGAAAGCTTCTGGATGTTAACTGTTATAACTTTTGGGTATATCATGTGTCAGCACTTCAATCTTCTGTAATGGTCTTGTTCCATTCCTTAGTCTTTGTTGATGGAGATGTGAAAGATTATAAAACTCTAAAGCAACTTCTTGTTCTTGGTGGGGGTGGGGATGGGGGTTGGGGTTGGGTACAAGTTCAACCCAACCTATTGCTCTACCTGCAAGTTTACCATGGGAGGCAACCCAATTGGTTCAAGACAACTAATTCAGTCCTGAACTAATCAGGATTAACTACGCGGATCCTTGTCCATCTAGCAGACTATCTACAAGCTATTGTAATAATCATTTTCATGAACATGAAAACTAACAATGGTCAAAACCGAGCATATTTCTAGATTATAATACAATAAAGCCATATAAAAATTTTCACATATTCCATCATATACGCTGGCTAGCTTATTTATACACATCTTGTCTCTTGAATTAATAATTTCTGGTTTCCATTATTCAGAAAGGCCAGTTATGTATTCATCAGCATGGGGTCAGTTCAGACTTCCTCATCAGGTGAGCACGTCTTTCCTGCTATGTCATCCTTCCTCTCTCTTTCTTTCTCACACACATGCTACTGGATTGCAATTCAGTTTTTGTCTCCAGCAAATAGTGGTGGACCTGGTTCACAGATGGACTTCCTGAGTGAACTTCGCCGTGCAATTCACGACTCCAGTGCCAATCCCAACAACTAACAGTCTCGGATCCCTAATCAAGGACGAATGCTGTCTGAATCTGAGACTGGTGCTCAGGAGTCAGGATTACCTGTTCTATTGTGTTAATGAAAACCCAGAATCTGCTACTCTGTTGGAGAAGAAAAAAAGCGAGAGAAAAAGTGTCTGCTACTTAAATATAGTCTTGTGATTTATGTTATAGAGGTTGTTCTGCGTGCAAACAAAAATCAATCTCTTATGTTGTATTTTATTGAAGTAATTAAATTATTACCTATATCCCGGGAGAATGTCATGCAAGTGCACATCATGCAAGAATGGTAAATTCACTATTCATGCAGGATGTGACGAAAAGATTTTAGGTCTTTTCCTTAATAAGCATTATGTTATATCATAATCATTGAGCAAAGAAACGATGGATGATTAGGTTATATAATTTTTGGAATGAATTTGAATGGCTATGATTCTTTCCACACTGGAATGATTCATTGAGCGGCCAAACGCTTTTCCACCCAGAAAACAACGTGTTTTGCCGTGATTTTCTTCTCATCAACCAGAAAAGGTTCAACTGCGCTTGCTCCTGAGCCATAGGAGGATAGAGAAAACCCTTTTGGACCTGTTAATTAAACCCATAAAATTGGGATTAATGATGAGGAGGCGTGGTGAAGAGCTGGTGAAAGAGCAATTACCTGTTAGGGCTCCGCTGGGGAAGAATGCCCAAAATCAGTGGGGGTTGCCTTTCTTTTTAAAGAATCCATCTAACTGTTATTTTTAATTCGAAAAGGAAAGAACAAGGAGAAAAACTCTGGCTAATCTATTCACATGCTGGGAAGCAATTAAACACGGAGAAATTGCAAGGTTTGCTCTGTTATCTTGGAAAGATAATTCGAGTTCAGTGATATCTTCTTCAGATTCAAGAGTCGCTTTCAATGAAGGGATTACATCTTCCATCAACTGGGGGAGTGCTTTGGCAGGAGCTTTTCCTGCAGGTTTGGGCTTTGCTGGTACCTTCTCTTCAACTTTCTTCACCTCCTCCTTATGAGCAGCAACTAATGAAACCAAAAAATAATGATTCATGCTTGATTTTAACATCTTATCACTTCCAACATAACTAGAAGTTCCAGAGCTAGAGGTATCAAAATCAATGGTGTGCATACATGGCAAAAATGTGACTACTTACTGGTAGAGGTATATGATTCTTGCACAGCAGAACAGGTGATACTTCTTCGAAAAGTTGCTGACTTGCTATCAATCTGCTGCTCACAATGATGCAGGATGCATTTTAAGGCTCATATCTCTGATTTCATAAATTTGATAATAATCTATGGCATTTTAAGGCTCATATCTCATAGATTTGAAACCCAAAAATGTGTCCAATTGAAAAAACTTATATAGCTTTAATTCCATCTTGAACACAACTAATATTACTCTTTTCTCAGAATTCTTTATCTGCATCACAGACTTCCATTGCAACAATCATAACCCAGATGGATAATTCAAGAATTTTTTGGCAAACATATAAACAACGTGATCTCTTTCTAAGGTTGTTGCACTGTTAGGGCTGCTAAATTCAAAAGATAAAACTATTTACATACCAAAAAGAGGGTGGAGGAGGTGGTTCTGCCATTCCTGCAAAAACACGAAGTTGATGGTGAAGGGAAGCTCGAAACTCGCATAGCTACACCTCGAGTTGCCATGTTATTAAATATTGTGTGTATACAAGAAAGATTTTGATAACAACTTATAACTTTTGCAAATTATTTTTCTTTCGGCAACCAATCATTTTTCTCTTTCTTGTAAGTTAATTCCTGCAGTTTATATATAATATAATGTAATATGAAATGATAAGATAAGCAGACATAGAGAGCTGATGAAATCAAGAATGGAAGAGAAGCACTCAAGAAGAGAGAGTATTCCGATCCTCACAAAGTCTGGTAAAATATATGCCAATGATTTGTTATATTTTTTGTTTTTTTCATTTTTTTTAACCATCATAAAGGATAAAAATCAAGAAAAATGAATAAACTTTAATTTTCTTGGTGGTCCACCATCCATTGCCTATCAGCTTCTATGATACAATAACGACTTCAGGTGAATAACATCTGAAAATCTGATATTGTTAAACTAAATTAAGATAAAAGAGAAGTTGGATTTTAAAAATGTTAAAAAATAATAAAGTGGAAATTTTAATTTTATTAAAATATTATTATATAGCTGTCCATGTTAAAAACAAAGAAAAAAAATTTTTTCTCTTAATTTAATTAGATAGTAATT
Organism: Hevea brasiliensis; assembly: GCF_030052815.1. NCBI lineage: Eukaryota > Viridiplantae > Streptophyta > Magnoliopsida > Malpighiales > Euphorbiaceae > Hevea > Hevea brasiliensis. Next base: position 8,912,134 of record NC_079499.1, on the reverse strand, counting down.
CGAAATTAAATAAAATAATAAATTATAATTTAAATAAAATTAAAGAAAATTATTTAAATTTTATGAAAAACTAATAATTTGTTCTATAATTATTATTACTTGAATAAAGTATCAACATGTTTAATTTTATATATTTTAATTAAGAATTTAATAAAAATATATTTGTTTATTAATAATTTATATTTTAAAAAATTTAATAATTCTATAAATATTTAAATTTTATTTATATAAATTATAATATATAAAAATTTATAAATATCATTATAAACATATACATTTTATATTTAATTAGATATTTATATAAATGGGTTTAAATATTAGGTAACATATCAAATCCAAATCTATTACAAACTCAATCTTCAAATCCCAATAGGATTACCATTCATTATCATCCCTATTGTTGTCCCTAGGTGAAGAAAACCCAACGAGCCAACATCTTACTCAAATCCCTTTTAGCTCGTAGTGCTTAGACTATTACATTATAAATTGTTATAATTACTTAAACTTTTAATACGGTAATAAGCACTCGATTCTTCGCCTATTATAATCTTGCCCATCGACAAACAACTGAGGAACTAGACTCTATGATGATCTTCAAGATCATTGTAAGTAGGATAACACTTTTCCTTTGTTTAATTAAAATAGCTAATTAATGATCTTAAAAGTACAACATATCCCACTGGGCCTTTTAAGCTATATTAAATTATAGGCTTATATAAAAATTTAAATCAATTTTACTGAAAATTTTTATATAATTATATATATTATAAAATTTATTAAATATATCTATTTTCAAAAAAAAAATTATTAAGTATAATTAAACATTATAAAATAAAAATAATTATGCATGCTTAAAAAGTTAATCTATAAATAATTTATAGTATTATATGTAATTTATATCTATAATAATCTATAATCTATAATTTATTTATCTTTTATATATAAATAAGAGGTCAACTAGTCAACTGATAAAAATATCCTTAATCGAATTATAGAATTATTAGAATTTGTCTTAAATTCAATTATTATTACATGAATAAAATATAAACTTATTTAATTTTATATATTTTAATTAAGAATTAAATAAAAATATATTTTTTATTAATTATTTATATTTAAAATTTTAATAATTCTATAAATATTTAAATTTTATTTATATAAATTATAATATATAAAAATTTATAAATATTACTATAAAAATATATATTCTGTATTTAATTAAATATTTGTATAAATATATTTAAATAATGGATAACATATCAAATTCAAATCTGCCATAAACTCAATCATATATTATTAAATGATTCTCTTATTTAAGGTCGGGTGTACTATCAATTTTTTTTAAAGAATTATAATGAAATTTATAGATCATTCATTAAAAAGTATACTAATAATTAAGACTCGAACTCTCAATTTAATGAGAGCCGTAAATGAGTTTTTACTAACTGAAACCTTATTAATCAGGGTAATGAAAAATTAATGAAAGGAAAAGAATGAAAATACATTTAAATTTCAAAATTATGCAATCAATTTGACATATGAAGACTCAATTATAATTGAACTTTCTAATAATAATATTTGTTGGACTCTTGGCCAGCAATGCCAGCAAATTGAAAAACAAATCGCTCAGCCTCAGCCTCAGCCTCAACCTTCATTGCCAGCACGTGGATCCACTAGAAATTTAAGAAGAAAAGACCCACTAACATCGTTTTGTGGAAGGGTCTGTGCGGCTGTTCCTCCTTATCTCGTATGCATGTGTGTGGTTTGTTCTTAACCAATTAAAAAGAAGAAAGAAAGAAAAACTTGATCTCATCTTATAAAACACTTGTTCATCATTTTGATATGATAATGTCCACAATCATGAGTATCTTATACCAGAGTCTTGAATCCGATGGCAGAATTCAAGAGTTTTACAGTGAGATACCCAGTGGAACAACAATGGAAGCTCATGTTATTCCAAACTGCAGAATTCAACAAGACAAAGGTGAGACTTCTTCTTTAGCAACTTTCAAATCTAATTATGAAAAGCTTCCTCATGATCTCAAATCCTGCTTAGATTATTGTTATATTGTTTCGAATCAATATGCTATGAAAAAAGAAGAAGTAGTTCGGCTTTTGTTGGCTCAAGGTCTAATACCAGAAAAACCAGAAGAAATTATGGAGGATACGGTAGAAAATATTATTAAGGAATTAATTGGCCTAGGTATGCTTCAAGAACATTATCATTTTTACAGTAAAATACAAGTCTCTGAATTCTATGAAAAATCATGCCTTGTTAAAGTTAAAGAGCAAGATTTCGTTTCTAAAGCTGCCAATTCGCCAATCCATGCATTTATTGATAATGATGGACAAGACCTCCACCTCCCTCCTAGCTTCAAAAGCCTTCTAATTCGATCCTTGTTTGCCTTCGTAAGGGACTGTGATGATCACATTAATGGAGCCTTTTCTCAGGTGTGTTTGCAAACTATCTGTGGGTTGCAGTTTCTGTTGGTATTAGATTTGTATGGCGTAGTAGAGTACTTGCCTGATGAAGTGGGAGACTTGATTCACCTCAAGTATTTATGCTTGAGCAAGTCAAACATAAAGAAACTTCCACCTACCATAGCTAATCTTCAAAAACTACAAACACTGGAAGTGCATAATTGTTCAAAGCTATTCGAACTACCTGTAGAAATTCTAAATATTAAACAGCTTCGGCACCTTTTATTGTGCGATATCTTCGAATATGATTGTGGAATTAGGGTTCCAATGGGGATTGGAAAATTGGAAAATCTTCAGACATGCACTGGGATTTATGCTGGTACTGGCATTGCTAGTGAATTGAGTAATTTGACCCAGCTACGAAAACTTCATGTTCTTGATGTGTCTGAGGATCATGCCGATGAGCTATTTGCATCCATCAGAAAATTGGAAAACCTTGTTTGCCTATCACTAGATGCAGAAGAAGTTGGCAATGACACACTTCTGCCTGAATTGGCACCATTTTCTCCTCCACCTCATCTTCAAGAGCTTGTTTTAAGGGGTGGTCTAGTAGAATTGCCTAATTGGCTTCTCTCCATGGAAAACCTAACCACTCTAGTACTAGGTCGTTCTGATCTCTTGGAGGAACCATCTTCAGATCTTCAGTTTCTTCCCAAATTAAAACATCTTAGACTTTGGGAAGCTTACAGGGCAAAGATCATTGGTAAAGAGTTTTGTGAGGCAGGTGGATTTTCGGAGCTAGAAACTTTGACAATTGCTTCAAGTGACCTAGTGGAATGGACTGAGATTGTGAATGGGGCTTTTCCAAGTTTGAAGCGTCTTCAATTTTGGAATTGTTATAATTTGAGATTTCTACCTGAAGGTTTACAAAACATTTCTACTATTCAAGAGTTATACATAACTCATTTGCACGGAGACCTTTCAAGGAGATTGAGCAGTAAAGAAAATTACAAGATCAAGCAAATTCCAAAACTCTATTTTTGGGACATGTCAAGTTCCTGAAGAAGTCACTGAAATTCTCTAATGCCCCATCAATAAATGAAGGTTAAAAAAAAAAAAGATCTTTTTGAGATTTAGGAAATGCTAGAATTGGAATCTTTAAATCTTCAATAATTCAGGACGGGGCAATTGCTATCGTTTTTTTTTTTTAATTATCAAGTATTCAAGACGTTATAATGCTTGTTATGAATGCTAGCTTTTTTTTTTTTATGAAATTTGCACTTTTTAGCGTATAAAAAATTAAATTATTTTTAATTTTATTTTTTAAAAGAAAAAGTTATGAAAAAGTTATTTTCTTCCCAACTCTTAATTTTTTAAAGAAAATCGAATAAAAAAAAAGAATTCTCTTTAATGATTGGTAATTACTATTTTGTTTATATGTTGATAAAATCCCTTTATTTTCTAAGAAAAATGAAAGAGAGTGGAGGATTAAATTTTGCATTATAAAAATGAAGGATTAAATTTAATTGATTATTTAAAATTAATATATATATTTTAAATAAAATAAGAATAGAAAATTATTAATTTAAAAATTGTTATTGAATTAGGATAAAGCCATATAATTCTATTTTGTAGAGTTTGGAGCACTTAACAGAAAGGAATCAATGGAAAATATTTTTTGAAAAAATAAAATAATTTCCTTTTTTTAAAAGATGATATCATTTTTTAGAATTTGACAATTTCATTAAAATATAAAAATAAGTATACATGCATAACATAAATATATATTATTAATTTAATATTATAATTAAATAATATAAAATATTGTCATGAAAATATTTTTCTTAAAAAATAATATTAAT